>NC_086321.1:371028833-371331333 GCF_036172605.1 Pelobates fuscus
TCTTTATTAAATGATGATATTAAGATCTATTCGGGCATACTGGCAGATAGAGTGAAACATTTAATGGGTCACCTAGTACACAAAGATCAGGTGGGAATTATTCCAGTTAGCTCTTCGACAAACCATACAAGAAATATGATTGGAATGATGGATCAGGCTAGAGATGAGTGCAGGCCCATGTTGACCCGGTCATTGGATGCAGAGAAGGCCTTTGACATGGTCGATTGGGCTTTTCTGAGAGAGTCCCTGGTCTCTTTTGGGATTTCGGGAGGGATACTTGGGGCAATTATGGCTCTATATAGAGATCCTCAGTGCAGAATAGTGGGCTCTGGCATTAATTCCAACTGGTTTAAAATTGCTAACGGTACACACCAAGACTGTCCATTATCACCGTTGGTATATATTTCAATTGAATCTTTAGCAGTAGATATAAGATCCAACCAAGCAATCACAGTGTTAGGAAATAATAATTCCCCCCAAAATTAATTATATGCTGATGTATTAATTACTACCCAGAATCCAGTCTTTTATTTTATTATATGGGTAATAAAATGAAAAAAAAAAAAAAAAAAATGGTTGGTACTTAACCTCCTACCTTTAATCAAAGAATCTAATATAAATTTAAGAAATTGGAAAAACTTGGAAATGTCATGGCTAGGGAAGATAAATACATTAAAAGCATATATTGTACCGAAATTTTCGTACATCATGAGAATTTTGTCTTGAATTAATACTCATTTAATAAATGTATATGGTCAGGTAAAAAACGTAGAATAAACCGAGAAACAATTCAAAGAAAAAAGACGAAGGAGGCCTTAGTATACCAATCATCCAGGATATTGCACAAGCCAATCTATTAGCACATATTTTAATTATAAATAAGAAAGAATCTAAGAATGAAAACTGGTATATCAGGGAACAGAATTTAACTATAGACAACAAAGACTATAGGTCCTTTCTGTGGTCAATAGATAAAGAAGATATACATTATATCAAAACCTCAAAGTCATTAATAGTCCAACAAATTTTTCCAAGTGTTTTTTTTTTTTTTTAATATTGGTAAAAGGGAAAAATATAAATACATATAAAAATGTTATCAAACTTAATGGTAGATACAAACCTAGAAATCTGGATTCACAAAGGTTTGACAAAGATCTCTAACATAATAAGATAAAATATTTGTAAATCTTTTGATCAACTTCAAGATGAATATAGTCTACCATCTACTGAATGGTTTAATTATATAAAAATAATATCCTTCTGTAAAAGTCATTTAAAATTAACTCTCTTGAGCCCCCAGTTAAGTTTTTGACTGAACTGATTGAACAAGCAGATTACACCCACCTAGTTAATAAATATCAAAAACTAATTTACTAAATACAAGTAAAGCCAACTCCTCTGGCAAGTGCAAAATGGAATTATGATTTGAATATAAACATAAGTATGAAAGAATGTAACAATTCTCTTACGACATTATACAAAACTTGCCATAGCTTAGATATGCATGAAGCCCATTATAAGATATTGAATTGATGGTACAGAACCTCTTGGAAAATTGCAAACATGTTGGAGATGCCCCGAACTAATAGCAGATTTTAAATACATTTGGTGGGATTGCATGATAATCCAACATCTTTGGGAAGCAACAAATCAGTATTTATCAACTTTACTAGAAAATAAGTTAAAACTGACCCCAAACATGGCTTTGTTGCATATGGACATGAAGGCAATTGATAGAAGTGTTGGACCAGTTTTTTCCCCTATTTTAATTGCGGTCAAAATATCAATAACCAGGAACAGGAAATCTCCCTTGGTGGATAGCTGGCCCAAGATTCATTCACAAATTATTATACAATGTAAGATGGAGCGAGCTTTCACCAGACGATCCCCTTTGATGTACCATCAAAATAATTACTGGAACAGATGGTTTGAAAGACTAACAGTATAGTAGTTTTCCATATCCTTACTAGACCCTGGCCCAAAGTTGGGAGGTATGTTGATGGCATCTTCAAATTAGGTTTTAAGAAGATTATTGTGTAACGTAGAAAATAAAGTTGTGGACACTGTTGGTGACTTTGATCAATACTAGTAATCAATATACTTGTTTTATACTTGTTTTTCACTAATATTGTAAAATGTTGACTCTTCTGCAGTTAGAAGAGGTGTAGTCACCCACCCTCTTCCTATTTTATAACCTTTTTATTTGAACGGATAAAAGCTTTGCTGGATTTTCATGAATTAATTATATACCGGTGTTGATTTATTTTGCTGAGGTCTTTTTGAATATAGCAACCATCTCAATTTATCAAGTCCCCGAGAAAGGATTCATTTTTGGTGCCTTGTGTTAGATTCTTTCCAAGTAACTGAGCCCTACTTACAATTCTGGGTTTTCCGTTTTGACCTTAATTTAAATTTTGGCAAAAGCAGTGGAAATAAAATAGTTTGAGGTTTAATTTGCAATCAAGAGACGCATTGAATTGCACAAGTCCTATCGTTCGCTAATGGAGCAACCTATGTCATTGCTAATTTACATTTTTTAGATCAAAAGTGTCTTTGAAAAACACATCAAAAAGTTAAAAGGCAGAAAGAACTTGTGAAATGTACCCCAAATTGAACTGTATCCAGAAATTAGTCTTTAAAATTATGAAGGTCACCTTTTTGTTGCTTAGAATTCATTTTGAGATCCCACAGTGATCCCATAGGACAGAGCTGCTTGTGAAATACTTGCACTGCGGTAGGAAGCCATGCAGTATGTATGCGGATTGATGGAAGATATATTTTGAAAGACAGAAGTATGTAAAAGGGGTGTTTAAAGCATAATTGTAACTTATCAAAATGTAATCTTTTGTTGGAGTGCAGTTTTTCAGTAGTACTTTTTAACGTTATTTATTACTTTTTTTTTATTAAACTGTTTTTTTTTTTTTAGCGGAGGTGGTCATATTGAAAAATTCTCTGACTGTCTTGATCTAAAATTAGACATTTTGATTTAATGGCTTTACAATTCCAACTTTGGTGAATAATTACATTTGTTTGTGCTTCAACAAAACCTGTTATGGTACAGGAGACTGTTCAAACTCTGTCAGAATTTTTTTGCTGATTTGGAATTTTTGAATCTTTTTGAGCTTTTGTTGCCATATTCTGTATTTAAGAAATTAACTCCTATATTAGTTTACGTAGTGGGGGGGAAACATCAGAATCCGGTTTATGATGAATTCTCTGGTATCAAGCCTGTTCATTCATCTTCTACTGCTCTCAGAATTATTTCTATGGGTTGTGGGTATTTTTATTCTGTTCATTGAATACTTGCTAAAAGACCTCTTGTAGTAATTGGAGTCATTTTGCAGCGTTCTATGCACAGCAGGATGGAAAGTAGTATGTTCCTTTCAATAAATGTATCATTCATTTTATTCATTTATATCTCAATCCATGAGCATATAACACGATATTGATAAAAGCATATTGCTTATAAGAATATGCATTGAAGTTTCACACATGAAAAAAGTAGACTAACATCATGCTAGGTTGCAAATATTAGCGAGGATTTTCGATTTAGAATAAATTAAAGAAAAAACAACCCTCGTTTGGTAAAACTAGTAAAAATAAATAAATGTAAAAAAATTCAGCACTGGCTGTAGTTCAAACAAAGAATATGTGCCTTTCAAGCAGGAGTTAGTGGCAAACACTGCCGGTGACATGGGCTTGCCGCCATCTTGAAAAAGCTGGCCGTTGAGTCAGGGAACCCTTTGGTATTTGTGCAAGCAGATGGACCCTCTCTCCCCCCCCCCTCCCCCCCAGTGAATACCGAGATCACCCCACTGGTCCAAAGGGGAAGGAGCATGGGACCTAATGTCGATCCACAGGAGACTGGTGCAATAGAGTTAGGGAGTGGCTGCCTCCCCATCTTGTCCACCAGAGTAGACCTCAGATTCTTTGAGTCACAATCCCCTTAACATCTACCCATCCCGCATCACGCCATAAAAATATTACCCTTAGTGAGGAAACCAGGACCATGCCAACCAGCAAGATTTTCGTAGCAAATTACCGACATTTAGGTCTCTTGACCCCCCTTTTAAATTTCTTACCCCCTTTTGTGTTTCTTAAACCCCCGTATTGAATGTTTTACCACTTTAGTATATTTTATCCCCCTTTGTGCCTTACACCCCCCATGTGTGTCTTTTACAACCCCGGTTATTTCCTCTCATTCCTTTTGTGTGTCTCACCCCCTGGCCCCTTTGTGTCTCTTTTCTCCCTCCCCTAGGGCTTCTACCACTTCGTCCCAGCACCTTGTCTCTAGACTCTGTTTTTTTTTTCAATTTCTCGGCTCTTCTGTGTCTTTTGTCCCCAGCCCCTATGTGTGTCTCCCTCCACAGCCCCTCTATCACAGAGCTCTTTCTCCCCTCAGCCCCTCTGTGTTATTTTGCCCTACCCCTTTCGTATGCTTTTTCCACTCGCCCCTCCAAGTCTCTCCTACTTACATGCAAGCATCTTCCTGTTAAACAGGGTAGCCCGGTAGAGGATACTCACGCTATCCACATGGCCACAGGTAGTCTCTCTAGTTCTGCTGAGGGCTCGTTTCCAGCTGGTCACTGAGAGAATGCGGCACCCAGGCCGGTACACCCTAAGGCGGCTGGCTGCCTTTGCTGAACTTGCACATGGTTACTGTTTGTATTTGAATCCCAACAATTTATCTGGCATCCTCCTGATAGGATGCTTTGTTTGTTCTTTCTTGTTGTTTATTTTGTTTAAATGAAATCGGTTACCTAGGGTGTTCGATGATGTCCTGACACCCATACTTTTTGGACCATAAAATATGATACATTTTAACACATAATCAGATAATGATCACACCATGTAAAGACGTTAAGTTACTGTGTACTCAAATGTTTGAATGTTGCTGAGTGTGTGTCTATAAACACACAGCATGTATGTATAGATTATATAGGTATTTGTTTTGTGCAATGTAATATATTTTTATCTTTTAAGACCAGCAACCATCATAGTTATGCTGAGCCAGCAGAATTATCCGGGAAAAGCCAAATGAAAATCGGGGATTCCCCTGGGGAGTCTCGGCAGTCACAATAATAAATAGAGAGAGATAGATTGTATGTACGAGGAATTTTCTCATGCTAAATGACATCTGAAATCCAGATTTGAAAGAGGTGTTTGGCAAAAATCCCATAGTTAGGAAATACAGCTTTTCCTTTCTGAATTGGGCTGTCAGGCCTCCTCACACTGATCTGTGTTAACAGGAACTGGCTGCTTCACTTTCCTGGTATTTTTCCTCAGTGACTGTGTTAAAGGTACAGTACAGAAAAAAATAGTTTGTTAAAGTGCACATATGTAAAAAAAAGAAAAAAAAGAAATATATGTATAACGTTTTTTTTCTTCTATTAGCTGAACAAATAATTTACATTTTCCCAAGTGTTCCAAATCAAGAACACCGTTCCCTCAATTTTTACATTTTTCAAAAAAATTCTTTATCATTTTTGGTGCGTCATATTTAAGTAGTAGAGGCATGTATGTTTGTTGTTTCAATAGTAAAATACAGGTAATGTGTCATTAGAGATTTTTTTTATTTTTTTATTTTTTTTTTGATTTTATAATTCTTTATTTTTCTTGTGCATGAAAAATCAGTGAACATTTTCTTGCAATGCCACAACAGCAATAGCAAGCAGGGTAATGACAATGAAATTAATATGGCATACGATTAAACAGCACATTTTTATATGAAAGACAGGCAAAAACTAAAAGTTATATCAGAAGAAAAGATATGATTTTATGCTAAAGTTTCTGATAATTCAAACATAAGCATATGTAAGGTAAGTCTAAACGTTTACATCTATTTAACTTAATGTCGCTTGCCCCAAAAATGTTTCCTGCGGCGCTGAACGATTATAGTGAGGTACACGGTGAGACACAGATATGGTACGTTTGAGGCTGTGCTAATGCAGGTGAGGTGGTTACATAACATAAAGGATGTCGTTGGGCCCTTAATAAGGGTCGCTAAAGAGGCAGACCACCGCGGTCCCATACATTTACGGTTTTAAGCCAATTAAGGAGACCTGTTTGGGGTGACCGAGGTAACCCATAAAATATGATAAGTAAAAGTACTCAGAGTAGGCTCACTATAGTTTTAGCAGGCTCTTATGTATATCCCTGTCGGGCCGTTTCTATCAGTGATCACGCCCATATGTAAGTCATCCGAACAGGGCATAAAACAAGCTATAAAAAGTAAACTAAACGTTAGTCACAGTGATCATGTACCAACTAATACACTATTACAAAAACTATGGCAAAAGTCTCCCCCTGTCAGATACAAAAAAGTTCAGTGATGTATGGGTTACCAACCTGACAGGGTGTGAGGGCATACCGGCAGCGGTGGAGAAGGATGAAAAGCATATCAGCCGATGCCCCTTGTGAGAATGTCTTGATTACCAGCACGGCTGGCCCCGTCGGACAAAATCCTAGGCCCGATTTCAGCTCTTACAGTTGTCAGCGAGGGTGTCTCATGTGCGGCCTCTTGGTGTGCAGCGTGATCCTGAAGCTGGTGTTTCATGCTGCGCTGGTCAGACGGTCTTGAGTTTAGCGTGTTGCCCATGTGCTGCCAGTCCCAAAGTCTTTTACACCGCTGCATCATGGCTGCCGTCAGGCAGCAAGGTTTCTGTCCCAGACCATTTCCCCTGGGTCTATTCTTCTGCCAGGATGACTTAAAAGCGTTTGGTCGGTCTATTCTTGACCAGCGTGTGGTAGAGCCGCAATGAGGCTGGTGAGTGGGTCTGCGTTGGCGCCATGCCCAGTGGATGTGAGTGTTGGGCGGCTGCGCGGGCGCTGGTTTGCTTGCAGGCAGGTGAGTAAATTATCGCTTTGTAGAGGTGGGAGGCTGTAATAAGGCGTAAGTGAACTGTTGTGCCAGGTACCTCTTTCAGGTGAAATGCAGCTTAAGCAGGGCCTCCAAGTGCAGCAGTGAGTCTGCGTTAACAAGCTAATGTAGTGGATTCCCGCACTTCTTGTTCTCCGTTTATTCTCTGCTGAACTTTAATTATATGTACTTGGGTCTGCACGTTATTGTCAGCCGGTCATGCTCTGGGGCAGGTTATCAGGATGGTCGGTTAATGTTGGGTGATCTCTCCTGCGTTCAGCTTGTTCATGCTTGCTGGGCGCGCACATGGTTAACGTGCGGCGGCCATCTTAAGGGGCCCAGCCTGTAAGCCCTCTGTGGTAGGGCCCAGGTTAGCTTATCTGTAACGGCCCATGAAGACCGGGATAACCCCCCCGGTCCATAGGGGGGGGGGAGGCGAGACGCCGGCCGGAGACCCGGGAGAGCGGCCGTCTCTGCCCGGCTCAAGCCCCCAAGCTCCGGGCCTCGTCAGGCCACTTTAGGTGCCAGTCAAGGTCGTGAGGGGTATCCCCGTGTGCCCCATCAGTTGGGGGTCCCGGTGGGCACCAGTATGGACTCGTAGTGGCCTTTGGCTCCCAAGTGGCTCCGATTCTTCAGGCCCTGAAGTGGGAGCTCAGACAGAGCACGTCTGATCCCGCCGGCGGTCAGGCCCCGCCCCCGTGTCATTAGAGATTTGCACCATATTTTAGGTCAAGCATAAACCGCTTCAGGAACGTCAATAACCTGTTCAACATTATAATATTTTCAATGCAAAGGTATCAATATGTTCTGTGTACCCTTGAGTTAGAGAGAGAAATGGTGTACGAAGTAAGCGCTTGTGTAGAGAGGTGTTAGTGGGTTTAATACCCCATGTGGGCATAAAATTATATAACAGATTATAAATAAACAATAGTGCGTTAGTAAGATAGAGGCCCTGGGTGGGGTTCTTTGTGCTGGACTAGGATAGAGTGCCTGTTTGTTTTTAACTGAGTTGAACGTATGGGTGATACATCTAGAGTGGTTGCCCCTAACCGGGGGGGCCGAGGGGTGGGTGTTTCAGACTCTAAGTGTGTAGGCAAATGATGTGCTGGCTCTTACTTTTTTTCAGAGCCCAGGCTCCCTACGAGATAGGGTTAATAGAACAGTGACCTGTGGTAGTGGAACATATGCAACTAAAAAACAAATTAGAAACTCAGAATTAAGCATGTGCAACAGTTATATTAGCAAAACTTGTGTTATTAGTCCACCCCCATTCAAGGCACAGGTAGTTGTGATCCACTGGGTCTTGGCACAAACGGAGTGATGTTCTTGGGATCCCATGCCTCCGAAAGAGGTCTCCCTAGCGGCGTAGCTTTTGGATTGGGCAGCCCCAGGGTGGCAAGGAGTGGTGGTGCTTCCTCCACAGAGGATATGACATGGGTAGTTCCATCATGGGTCACCTCTAGATTCCTTTTAGCGCCCCACCTGTAGGTTATTACTGCCAATCTTAGCTGTGTGGTGACTGGACCATATGATTTGCGCCACAGTAGTGTGGCTCTTGACAGGTCTTGGTAGAACGTTAGTGAGGAGTTCTCGAATGTCAAGGGTGTCTTGCCTTTCAATCCCAACATGATTTGTATCTTGTCTTGTACTGTGGCACAGCGGAGGATGACATCTCTGGCTATCAGGGACCTTGGTTGGGTAGGGCCTGGCAGGTGGTACACCCCGTCAATAGTGATTTTCTTTGCCACGGCATTGGGAAGCACCGTAGGTAGGAGGCGCCTAATGTGGTAGTTCTTCGGCCTAAACCGCCATGGGGATGCCTCTGATTTTGATGTGCGCGTGGCGTTGCCAGTCTTCCATGGCTGTCATTTTGAGTGACAGATATGTTTCTGTTGTTGGATATGTTTGTCTCCCAGCATGTTGATGTAGGCGATTCTCTCTCTCTCTCTCTCTCTCTCTCTCTTTTTTTTTTTTTAAGAGCTTTGTTTGTGAGAACATTAGAACTCTAGAGCACTGTACTATCATTATGACTATCACAGAGCTCCACGGCCGTAAAAATCGCAGTATGTATGAGTGCATTAGATTACAGAGCTTGGCGGTAATACAGCTCATTTTATTAGCTGCTACCACCTGCTTAGTCTAAGTAGAAAATTAAGTTTTCAACTTCTGGAAACTGCACTATTAAATAAAATTAATCAAAATCACCAATAACAAAATAAATGGTCAATTTTCTTTATCATGCTTAATAAATTATAAATTTCAGTCCTGGTGCTAACAGAACATACAGTCAGGGTTCTTTGCTAAAGTGAATTTCAAATTTACGGCGATAATAGCCATATGATTCCAATTCGGCTTATCTGACCTTAAATTTTAAATTACTTTATTGGATAAGTAATATTGTAAAGTGCTACGGAATGGCAATAATATTAATAATAATAACAATCCGAAATGTATTTGTGGAACAGAAACTAAATAGTTAACTCATCCCTACCTAATTATGTTCCCTTGCAGAAAAGTAACAATGATTAATGGGGAACATTGTACTGGGTTCTAGAATAGGTTTACATTCAGCAGTAGGAATTTCTGTATTTAAAATGTTAATCTAAGCATTATGACAGATCCAGGATGCCGATATGGTAATAGTGAAAAGGCACTGCCAGATCGAAAATACTGTATGTTGGACTGTCTAAGAATCCAGCTCTGACTCCTGACAATCAGATTCCTCAGGAATAAGAGTTTCTGACTGGCTAAAACAATTCATGCTGCATGACCAACTTGGGCTCAGCTCTTTGAGAAGACCTTGCATAGTCTTATTCATTAAACAGTGAACGGGCCATGTGTATCTTACTAGGACTTTCTGTCATGTGATAAGTGGGACTACTGGGAAAAAACTACGTATCCCTTAAACCTTCGCTAAAAAAGGATTTAGAGAACAAGCGTTTCTTTCTGGAATGAGAGGGTCTATCCGCAGCTGCATACCAAGACACTAAGCAGTGCATAACGGAACACTTAAGGAATGTTAACTTTTAATGTATTTTTTTATTTTATTTATTTATTTTTGGAAATAACAGTGCATTAAAAATATAGCATACATTTTATCCCATGGTTTCCTTCAATTTTCTTAGCTCATATACCCATAAATATAGAAGGTAAGTATACATAACAAAAAAATCAAAGTGACTGAATAATAGACAATCACCTCTACACAGAAACAATGCCACCTATAGATTATTTTTTTGGTGGTTTTTTTCTCTCTTACCTACAGAAAATTTCAGATAACAGGTCCACTTTGAAATTTTTTACCTCGTCATGTAATTTAATTTGTTTGTAGAGGAAGTACATTTAGGGAATTCGAATGAGGGCACTTATAATGGGAAATGGATCCAGCTATGCCCTGCAAAAATGTATTTAATTGAGGGCAATTAGAAGGAAATGCTCACATTACCAAACATTCCCTTAGGGCTCAAGTCTGCAGCGGCAGTACATCGATGCAGGGCATATAAACAGGGCAGTTAGAAGACAGAGGACAAAGGACTACCATAGGGTTTACTGCAAGGGCATGGCTTCAAGCTGGGCCCTGCCTTTTTAAGGGGATTTCAAGGGACTCTGCAGGCACACAGACCACTTAATCTCAATGATGTGGTGTGGGTGCCATGCCCCATTGCTGCCCTGCAGGAAGAGCAATATTTACATTACATGGCTTGCACGTACGTGTTTGATTGCAGTATTCTTGACCATCAACGCAGGCGCTTCCGCCCCAATTGTCTAGCTAAACTTGGCTAGCCTTCCAATGTTTCCCAAATTGGGAAAGACCAGATTGTCTGTCTGTCTGAGATTGTCAAACTTTTCTCAGCGGAGGGGGCGGAACTTCAACATGGAGACCTGCATGCCACAGGATAATAGGTAAGTAAATCTTTCCTTGAGGGTGACACCTACATAGGTTGGGGAACAGTATAGCGTTAGTACTTCACGATGGTGTTTGTTTAAATGAAGGCATTTAGAGAGGACACAGGAATCACAGTTACCAAAACTAAGAACACTCATTGATTGTATTCAGATGATTTAAGTGGCACATTTGGAGGAGAGGACGCTGCAATCACATTTACCCGTAAGCAGCCGTTGAGCATATTCAGGGGATTTAAATGAAGGCTTTTAAAGGAGAGAACAGGATTCACACTCTTCAGTAGTTCTTTTTAATGTTGTTTCTTGGTCATCTCTAGGGGACTGATCACATGTCTCACTGTAAATCACAGTGAAACCACTTGTAAAATTAGGCTTCGCTCAGTGCGCTTGGAAGAAATGCTCCGGTTCTTGCAAGATAAATCTCAGTGAAATAATTACCTCCTGGCTAATTCGCATCCCAACGGATGTTTGGAACAGGGACAAGAGAGAAATGTTCTTTTGTATTTCATGGTTTCTGGATATTAGAGGTTTTATTCTAAATTGGTCTTTATTATTTATTCTCTTGCGATGTTAACTGTTTGTTGTATACCAGGGCTGTCCAACCTGCGGCCCCCCCCAGATGTTGCTGAACTACAACTCCCATGATTCCCTGGCTATCTGTTTAATTGAAAGAATCATGGGAGTTGTAGTTCAGCAACATCTGGGGGGCCGCAGGTTGGACAGGCCTGTTGTATGCCATATGCAACAGAGTGTGTGGTATTGGTCCCAGTCACAAACCTGGGGTAAAACCCTGCTCATTATTGGAAGACTCCTGGAACTGATTACACCTTTTGGCTTAAGGTTCGAGGGTTGTTGTTTTTTTTTCTTCTTCTAATAAGACATTCCTGCTCAATCAAGGGCGGTGGTAAGCAACTTTTATGGCTGCCGAGCACGAGGACGTCCAGCGTCCGTTAAGCTACCAAAAGTTGCTTAGCAAGCAGAAAGTGTCTCTAGTGGTTTTCAGCTTGATGGCCACTAGAGGTAGTCTTAGTCCTGAAATGTAATCATTGCAGTTTCTGTAAAACTGCAATGTTTTATATTGCAGGACTAAGGGGGACTGCTGGACTGCACCCAGACCACGTAAATGTCACCAAAAAAATAATTGATAAAGACTTCCTTGAAAGACCTGATGAATAGTTCAATCAGATTCATCTTTTGGATCCAGGCTGATAAACTGTTTTTTTTTGTACCAGGATCTTAAATGCAATTTGTCCCCTCATAAATACTGCAGATCACCTGTTATTGCAATGAGCATTATACATTGAAATAAGTTAAAATGTTACCATGATCTCTGTGTGCACAATATTGTGTAATCTTAGTTCAAGACACATGTATTCTACTAATACTGTAGAACAGGGCCAACCTTCACCACTCCAGATGCTGTGGACTATCTCTCCCCTGATGCATTGCCAGGTTTATGGCTGCAAAATCATTATGGGAGATTTAGGGGCATGCCTACCCCTGCCATATAACTTGATATTTCATGTGTTTTCTCTCATATTTTTCCCTATTGGTTCTCCTTCTACTTACCCATAGTTGTCAGGGCCAGATTAAGAGCCCAGTGGGCCTGGTGCTGACAATTATGATGGGCCTAATTACAAAATCTTATTGACCAAAAACACTAAAACAGTCCTACCTCCTAAGCACCATGTATCTGATGGAGATGGTGCTGGAGGTAAAGTGATAGGATGCAGCTGTGAGAAAACACATACCCTATGCTAATCTCACACTTTCATCTTTCAAGTAAACCCATACACCCTAACAGTAGTGTCCAGTAAAGCAGGAAGTCTATGGATGGGCCACTGACACAAATCACATAACAAGAACTGCCGAAAGGGCCAACATACACAAAAAGGGGGCATGTCTATGTCCCCATGTCTCCCAATCACATAGTGTCTGTGTCCCCATGTCTCCCATTGTTCCCATGTCACTAGGGGACATTCAGAGACATTGGGACACTGGGAGACATGGGGACTGTGAAGAAATGACTATATTATTCGGTCTTTTGTTGCATAAGTTCTTGTTTTTTATGTATTTTTCATTCGGCAGATGGGACTGCCGAACAGAGACCACCCCTGGCTCACTTAACTTCAAAGCCGGCATCACTTTCACCCTCTATGTGTGCGGTCAGCGTTCGTACTGCCGAACGCCACGTGGCAGAGAAAACCGCGGCCATCTTTTTTTCGCCAAACAAAGGCAGCGGGACTTGGTCGTCGAGTGTCTGGAACTAAAATCGGACACTCGACTTCCCAAACACCGGTCTCAATCATACGAACGCTGGAACTAGTGATACCGATTAGCTAGGAGAGCGCTATTCGGTACAAATATGCACACGAATGAGGGAAACAATCGCTGCTAGGAGCCAGGGGAATTCATTCGGTACTTTTATGCATTTTTTCCCTTTTTCTGAAGTGACCGGCAAAACCACACGAACCTCTGGAACTATTTTGGGCAGTCCGCCCACAGTGAACCGGTCACACAGGACTTCCATACTTTTTGCGAACCCCTGAACCGATCCGGGTGAAATTTGGATATGTTGGTCACCCGGATCGGGGCTATCAGGGGATATAGTATTTGTGGGGATACCCCAGGTATAAAGGGGTGTTCCAGAAATTGGGGAAAATAGTGAATTTTCAGCCTGGAGATAATTAGGTTGTTACTATATCAGACCTGATTATCTCCAGGACTAGGGGAGGGAACTGCCTGTTTGTATTGGGTGTGTTTTATATTTTTACTGTTCGGGATTGGATAAATGTTACTCCTCCCTGTGGGATGTCCCCTTGCATGGGGACCTGCATAAAAAGCCATGTGTGTGAATAAACGTTAGTTCTACTTGTATCCTGAACCTGGACTCTGACTGTTATTTGGAATTCGTATGCTGTAACAAGGGAATTATCTTATGCAGCTGTTTTATTCCGTATGGATTTCGGTTCCTGTAACTATCGAAGCAAGCTCGCACTACCTTAGACTCTGACCTTTCGGGAGGAAACTACCGAACGCGGTTTGTCTAAACTTGGTTTCCTTACAACTGGTGGCAAGCGGAGGGATTCGAATCCCGAATGGACGTTACAAACCAAGCAAGGGAATGAATGGCTCAGCAGTACCAGCTACTTAAAAGAACCACACTAAAGGATTTACTGGAAGCTCGAGGCAGAGTGGCAAGTAACAAGACAAAAGCCACGTTAATTGCGGAATTAATACAGAGCGATAATACCAGTAATACAGAGATGGATCAAGAGGAAGAAACCGTGATGCAAAAGGACATCCGATGGATGGTCAGTCTATTGGGACCCAACCCAACTACAGAGGCGCTTTTGCAGGTCATGGCACAAGCCAGACAAGCGCAAAAAGAGCGAGAGGACCGGGACAGGCCGGCACAAGGAGATTTACTGCACTCCCCGGGAAGTACTGGGGAGATACCAAAGAAGGTAAATTATGCAGCCTTTAAATCGTTTAATGACAATGAGATGGAAATTGACAGTTACTTGCAAGACTTTGAACGTCAATGTGCACTGGAGGGATTAGACTCCACGAAATGGGCTGCAGTCATTAGCAGTAAATTGTCAGGTAGAGCAGCCGAGGCGCTGCGAGCAGTACCTGAGGGGGACATACATAATTATGAAAAAGTAAAAGACATTTTGTTGGCCAGATATGCTGTAACTCCGGAGGCATACCGAAAAAAATTTAGAGAGCTGAGGAAGACTGGGAGAGATTCCCATACGGAATGGGCTTTTCGGCTACAACGGGCGGCCCGCAATTGGATGAAGGGCTGCCAAGCAACCACTCTGGAGGATGCTTTGCAACTAATGTTACTGGAGCAATTTTTTAATCACTCTGCAGAGGACATAAAAGACTGGGTTAAAGATAGGAAACCAAAAACTGTGGAGGAAGCCGCTAGGCTAGCGGATGAGTATCAGGATAATAGGAGGAAGGAGCAAGGGGTGAGCAGACCACCTTTTAAGCCTAACTACCAGGCTCCAACAACCCCTACCCCTCCTAGACCCTCCATGAGTAACCCTTCACCGAACCCAGCAAACACACCACGTCCCCCTGCAGTGTGCCATTATTGCAAGCAACCAGGGCATTATAAGAATCAGTGCCCTCGCTTAAACCGGGGAAGCTGGGAAAGGCAACCCCCACAACAACCCAGGGCAGCTGCTCATTGTGTGCAACAGGAAGGCACAACCGGTGTTCCTAACCAAGAAGAACAGTGGAGTGTGTTACACGAGGTCAACCCAGTTCAAGCTGGGGGTGACAACCGGGACCACCACCGCCAATGGATTACCGTAGATGGCGTGGGGGCCCGGGCTCTGAGAGACTCTGGGGCTACTTTGACTGTAGTGCAACCTCACACGATCAGAGCGCAAGCTCGCACCGGACGCACAGTCGCTGTGAGGGTGGCTGGGGGCGCTATCCACAAACTGCCCACCGCTAATATCCTTGTTGATTGGGGTTCCGGGTCCAAACAGCTGGAGGTGGGGATTATGCAAGAACTACCCGCCGAAGTTTTGTTGGGAAATGATGTAGGGTGCTTGACCTCCCAACTGGCCTGAGACCCACCTGCCGAGGCATACCCAGTTACCACCCGAGCTCAAGCCAGACTGGAAGCTCCGCTGCACTCTGAGGAAAACCAGGTAAGAGTCGAAATACCCCCCTTACCCGATCCTCCCTTTCCTTTCTGGGATACCCCCCAGGGGTTTGAACAAGAGCAGCGTACCGACCCCACATTAGAGGGTTATAGGAAGGCCGCGGCCGTTACCCCAGGGAACAACCCGCACGAAAAGTTTGAGTGGTATAAGGGATTGCTGTATAGAGTGACCGAGGGGGTGGGACAGGGGGCCACCCAGGTCATCAAAAGACAGTTAATTGTACCCCGTAAATTCCGGACTGAGTTGTTAAAACTCAGTCATGACATTCCCCTAGCAGGACATTTAGGGGTCAAAAAGACAAGAGACAGGTTAACCCAAACCTTCTTCTGGCCCAGGGTCACCCAGGACCTCAAGTATTACTGCAGGACGTGCGACGTCTGCCAAAGGGTAGGAAAAAGGGGAGACCTTCGGAAGGCCAAACTTCACCCATTGCCCATTATAGAACAGCCCTTTCACCGAGTAGCGGTAGATTTAATAGGACCCCTCAGCCGACCCAGCCAGTCGGGCAAAAAGTTCATATTAACCGTGGTCGACTACGCCACTAGATACCCGGAGGCAGTCGCCCTCACCAATATAGAGGCAGAGACCGTGGCCGAAGCCCTTATTCAGATATTCACCCGAGTAGGTTTCCCACAAGAGATCCTATCCGATCGGGGAACTCAGTTCACGGCTACCCTGACACAACAATTGTGGCAGAGCTGTGGAGTGAAACCCCTGTTCAGCGCCCCGTACCATCCCCAGACTAACGGGCTCTGTGAACGTTTCAATGGCACTCTAAAACAGATGCTAAAAACCTTTACGGAGTCCCACAAGAACTGGGAAAAATTCCTCCCCCACCTTCTGTTTGCCTACCGTGAGGTGCCCCAGGCCTCCACTGGGTTTTCCCCCTTCGAACTCCTGTACGGGAGAAAAGTTCGGGGCCCACTGGAACTCGTACGGGAGCACTGGGAGGGCAATACCGACGAGGGGGGAGTCCCTATCGTCCAGTATGTCCTGGAGTTCCGGGACCGTCTGCGGGCGCTCACCGCATCGGTTCGGGAGAACCTGCAGACGGC
Organism: Pelobates fuscus; assembly: GCF_036172605.1. NCBI lineage: Eukaryota > Metazoa > Chordata > Amphibia > Anura > Pelobatidae > Pelobates > Pelobates fuscus. Next base: position 371,045,339 of record NC_086321.1, read on the forward strand.
CCAGGAGGACCAGAGGAAATGGTACGATAGGGGAGCCCAAGATAGAGTACTAGACTTAGGGCAGAAGGTGTTAGCTTTGAGGCCAGTTAAAAAGGATAAGCTCCAAGCCGCATGGCAGGGACCATTTAAGGTAGTCGAACGGGTTAGCGAGACCACCTACATCGTGAGCAAATGCTCAGATGAAAGGCTGACCAAAGCCTTCCATGTGAATATGCTCAAACCATACTTTGAGAGAACAGAGGATGTGGGCGCCGTGTGTGCGCCCGCCACAGAAGATAGTGAGGGACTACCCCTCCCCGATTTACTAGACACCGCTCCCTGTACTATTGACCAAGTAAGCTTGGGTCAAAATTTAAACCCCCTAGAGAAAGGTGAGGCCACGCAACTGCTGCAGAGATACCAAGAGATGTTTTCAGCCACCCCAGGCTATACCTTCGCTGCGGTACACCGCGTGGAAACCCAGGGAGAGACGCCACTGCGGCAACAACCATATTGGATCCCGGAAGCAGTGCGTGAGAGTATGCTCACCGAGTTAAGGGATATGTTACAGTTGGGGGTAATAGAACCCTCGCAAAGTCCTTGGGCCTCCCCGGTAGTACTAGTACCGAAGCGCGACGGCACCACGCGCTTCTGTGTAGACTATCGGAGGCTTAACGATCGTACCATAACAGACGCCTACCCCATGCCCAGAATAGATGAGCTCTTAGACCGTATGGCGGGGGGGAACTACTTGACTACCCTGGACCTGTGCAAAGGTTATTGGCAGATCCCCTTGGAGCCTGCGGCCATCCCCAAGTCGGCATTCGTCACCCCTTTCGGGCTATACCAATTCAAGGTTATGCCCTTTGGGATGAAGAATGCCCCGGCTACCTTTCAGAGGATGGCCGATAGGCTCCTGGAGGGGTTTCAGGACTTCGCATGCGCGTATCTAGACGATATTGCCGTCTACAGCCGCACATGGGGAGACCACCTGGGCCATGTGTCCAGGGTACTCCAACGAATCCACCTCGCAGGGCTCACGTTAAAACCCGACAAATGTCACGTAGGTCTGGCCGAGGTACAGTATCTCGGCCACAGGGTGGGCTCCGGTAGACAGCGTCCAGAGCCAGCTAAGGTAGAGGCCATAGCGAACTGGCCCCAACCTCGGACCAAAACCCAGGTACTAGCTTTCTTAGGGACGGCCGGTTATTATAGAAAGTTTGTCCCAGAGTACAGCGCCCTGGCCAAACCCCTCACCGACCTTACCAAAAAGGCCCTCCCCAAACAGGTTTCCTGGACCCCAGAGTGCACGGACGCTTTCCAGAAGCTTAAAGCGGCATTGAGTGAGGCTCCTGTGTTGGCAGCACCCGACTACACTAAACAATTTCTTGTACACACAGATGCCTCCATGTTCGGACTGGGAGCCGTGCTAAGCCAAGTGGGCACAGACGGCATGGAACACCCGGTGGCATACCTCAGCCGTAAACTGTTACCCCGAGAAGTCAGCTATGCCACCGTAGAAAAAGAATGCTTGGCCCTCGTGTGGGCACTCAAGAAGCTACAGCCCTATTTGTATGGGCGGGCATTTACCCTTATGACGGACCACAACCCCCTGGTATGGCTTAACCGGGTAGCTGGAGACAATCCCAGGCTATTACGGTGGAGCCTAGCCCTTCAACCTTATAATTTCACTATGCAGTACCGGCCCGGAAAACAAAATGGTAATGCGGATGGCCTGTCACGCCAGACCGAACTGGACTCCTAAACCGCTACTTTTCTCGGACATCCCCAAGCCAACCCGACAGGGTCTAGGCGGGTATGCCGACCTATGGACTTATAGGGGAGCAGTGTGAAGAAATTACTATATTATTCGGTCTTTTGTTGCATAAGTTCTTGTTTTTTATGTATTTTTCATTCGGCAGATGGGACTGCCGAACAGAGACCACCCCTGGCTCACTTAACTTCAAAGCCGGCATCACTTTCACCCTCTATGTGTGCGGTCAGCGTTCGTACTGCCGAACGCCACGTGGCAGAGAAAACCGCGGCCATCTTTTTTTCGCCAAACAAAGGCAGCGGGACTTGGTCGTCGAGTGTCTGGAACTAAAATCGGACACTCGACTTCCCAAACACCGGTCTCAATCATACGAACGCTGGAACTAGTGATACCGATTAGCTAGGAGAGCGCTATTCGGTACAAATATGCACACGAATGAGGGGAACAATCGCTGCTAGGAGCCAGGGGAATTCATTCGGTACTTTTATGCATTTTTTCCCTTTTTCTGAAGTGACCGGCAAAACCACACGAACCTCTGGAACTATTTTGGGCAGTCCGCCCACAGTGAACCGGTCACACAGGACTTCCATACTTTTTGCGAACCCCTGAACCGATCCGGGTGAAATTTGGATATGTTGGTCACCCGGATCGGGGCTATCAGGGGATATAGTATTTGTGGGGATACCCCAGGTATAAAGGGGTGTTCCAGAAATTGGGGAAAATAGTGAATTTTCAGCCTGGAGATAATTAGGTTGTTACTATATCAGACCTGATTATCTCCAGGACTAGGGGAGGGAACTGCCTGTTTGTATTGGGTGTGTTTTATATTTTTACTGTTCGGGATTGGATAAATGTTACTCCTCCCTGTGGGATGTCCCCTTGCATGGGGACCTGCATAAAAAGCCATGTGTGTGAATAAACGTTAGTTCTACTTGTATCCTGAACCTGGACTCTGACTGTTATTTGGAATTCGTATGCTGTAACAAGGGAATTATCTTATGCAGCTGTTTTATTCCGTATGGATTTCGGTTCCTGTAACTATCGAAGCAAGCTCGCACTACCTTAGACTCTGACCTTTCGGGAGGAAACTACCGAACGCGGTTTGTCTAAACTTGGTTTCCTTACAGGGACACTGAGATACTTGGGAACATTAGGAGACCTGGGGGCACTGGGTGACTGACTGGCCCTGATAGTTGTGCAATATTGTAAGTTCATAATATATATAAAAAAAAGTTACTTTCAGGGCCGACCGTTGGCTTTTCGGTGCCCTGTGCGAACAGTCTTCACAGCTCCCCTCCCTGGTCACACCACCTCATCCATGTATAATGTGTATATAGGGGTGTAGTGTTACCTTGCAGGGAGGTGGGTATGCATATCTCTGGTGTTCGAGTGTCCTTGGAATCTGGTCTGCTCTTCTGCCTGGTGTAGACCATGAGTAACTGTCTCGCAAGCTCAAGCACTTCCGGTGTCAGATCTTTGCTGTGGTAGTCCGTGAGAGGTACCAGACTTCCTCCCCAGGATTAACGAGGGGCAGACTAAGTATTATGTGCTACTGTCACATAATACTGTGTGTGTATGTGCTTTGGAGCTCTAGATATTTCTTGACCTCTTTGATATAAAAACTCACAGTAATGAGCTGTGTTTATCAATTTACCACAGCTCCAAAGCAAAAAAATAAATAAATTCACAAGACTGTGGTGTGTACCAGTTTATCACAGAACTCCACAATAATAAAACTCATAGTAATATACCGTAAATGAGCATGTTTCAGAGCTCCATAGCAATACAACTCCCAGTAATGTGCCTATTGGCTTATTACAGAGCTCCCCAACAATAAAACACTGTTTAATGTGTATTTTGTATGACCGAGTACCACTGTAAAAAAACTAGCAATAATATTGTGTGTGTGTTTGAGTTTGAAAGGCGTGAGGATGTGTGTGATATGTATGCTACATGTTGACCGTGGGATATTTGTGATGGGTATTTTATTCCAATTTTAAAATAATGCTCTTAACCCCTTAAAGACAGGACTGTTTTTGCGATGTTGTACATTTGCGACCAGGCATCTTTTTTACACTTTTGTGGTGTTTGTGTTTAGCTGTAATTTTCCGCTCTCTCATTTACTGTTCCCATACAAATTATATATTGTTTTTTTCAGGACCATTATTTATATAATCTCATGTAATTTAATAAAAAAAAGAAAAAGAAAAAATATGATGAAAAATTGAAAAAAATACATGTTTTTTGACTTTTATGTGAAAAATCTTTTACTCATCAACAAAAGAGAATGAAAAAAACTGCTAAATAGATTCAAAATGTTGTCCTGAGTTTAAAAATACCCAGTGTTTACATGCTTTTTGCTATTTTTTGGCATGTTATAGGGCTATAAGTACAAGTAGGATATTGCGGTTTCAAAACATACATTTTTAAAATGTATCAATAGTGACATTGTAACACTATTATCTGTCATAAATCTCTGAATACCACCCCACATATACATATTTTTTTTTAAAGTAGACAACCCAAGGTATTCAATATGGGGTATGTCCAGACTTTTTTATTAGCCACTTAGTCGCAAACACTGGCCAAAGTTAGCGTTCATATTTGTTTGTGTGTGAAAAAAGTTAAAAACTAAATTGAACGCTAATTTTTGCCAGTGTTTGTGACTAAGTGGCTACTAAAAAAGACTGGACATACACCATTTGCAATACATTGGGTTGTCTTCTTTTGCAAATGGTATGCCATCATGGGGGTAATTCTCATTCCTGGGCTACCATACGCTCTCAAAGGCAACGTAACCAACCTGGCCATTTTCAATGTAAAAATATTTGACCCATATATTTGACCCTGTAACTTTCAAAAACGCTATAAAACCTGTGCATGGGGGTACTTTTATACACAGGAGACTTTGCTGAACACAAATATTAGTGTTTCAAAACTGGAAAATGTATCACAACAATTATATCATCAGTAAAAGTGCTGTTTGTGTGTGAAAAATAAAAAAAAAGTCACTTTCACTGACAATATCATCGCTGTGATATGATTTACTGTTTTGAATCACTAATATTTGTGTTCAGCGAAGTCTCCCGAGTAAAACAGTACCCCCCATGTACAGGTTTTAGGGTGTCGTAGAACGTTACAGGGTAAAATACAGTGCTAACAAATTAAATTCTCTGGACTTTCGACCTGGGTTGGCAGGCAGGTCCCTTAAATTGCAATCAATAAAATTACTTAATTATGTAAAAATATTACATAAATACACATGTAGAATTTAAATATATATGCATATTTATATATTTGAAGTCTACGTGTATATTTATATAATTATTTATGTAATTTTGTATATGGACATATGTATATTTCGTATTCTTTTTATTTATTTATATATACATAGATATATATACAATTTCATTCTAAGTGTATTTTGATATAAATATATATATATATATATATATATATTAATCTCAAAATAAAGTTAGAATAAAATTTCATATAGAAAAATATTTTTTTTATTTTTATTATTATTTTTACATTTTTTTATTTAATTTAAATTACTTATTATTTGTATTTTATAATAATATATATATACAATATATATAGTTATTATATATATTATATATATACACGTGTGTAATTTAATTATAAGTGTATTTTTATATTAATATATGTACATATTAATATAAAAATACACTTAGTATGACATTATATATATATATGATATATAGACGTATATTATATATATATAATATACGTCTATATATCATATATATTTACACATATATAAACTTTAACCTTTATTTTTTTTAGGATTTTACACTAGCAGGGAGACTGCCTGTCAGCACAGACAGTCCCCCTGCAGGCAGACACATGGACACCTATTGTGACCATGTGGTCGCCCTGTTGAGCGATCACATGGCCACAGGGGTCCTAATCCGCCATGGGGAGACTGTCTGGGCTGCATGCAGTCTCCCCACACCGGGAGCACCGCCGATCGCCGCCGGGGGAACGACGGCGATCAGGTAAGTACATACGACCGTTAGGACGGTTCAGGACCGTCAGCGGTCGGCAAGGCAAAAATGCAGATGACGGTCCTGAACCGTCCTCGGTCCTTAAGGGGGTAAGCCTATATGTAAATGCAGTTGCAGTTTTTTTTTTTTTTCAAATGCATGTGCACAGTCCCAGGCACATAGTCACTTACAAACAGTTACAGGCAGACAGTCACATTTGGGCTAAGACAAAAAAGGAATTGTCGGGAACATCCAAATATTCTCAGGAATGGTGCTGCCATTAAGACCAAAATGTATATAGCCTATGTAGCCTATAAAATGTAAAACTGTATTTGTAGGTGTGCGCTGTTCGTTAATCTGTATTAGTCACACTTGGGCTGTGACTCCGAGGACTAAGCTGCAATTTTTTTATGCAGGCTGTGTGAGTCACAGCCAAGGGAGGTGTAGCTAGTGCTGCATAAACCGAAACAAAAGATATGTAACTCATTCTTCTAAAGCTGTTTTGGTGGTTTCATTGAATTATTATGGCATTAAACTGCATTGAAAGAGATATTTATTTTAATTTATTTACTGATGAGCTCATATATATATATATATATATATATATATATATATATATATATATATATTAGTATGATACCTTATACATTCTTAATAAAATCACCAATAAAATATTGTTTAAAAAAAAATAGTGGTAGCCCTTATACTTTTCCATTTAGCAAGCAATCAAAGGTCAGCATTGGTTTGTGACCTCACCATAAGATTCTTCTATGATGTCACACCATCATAGTATCCTGTTATTGCTAGACTGACATTCTGTTTGTGTTAATTGTTTATTGGTGGTGTTCTTTACATGTAGCACATCTTCCTAGTTTATTCTCAGGGAAATTGTATAATTCTTAAATTTTTCTTTGTTGGAGCCTAAAGAATGTACAGTCGGCATACAGATAGATGATTCTTTCAGTCACACTGTTCTGTTTCTGCAGCAAAAAAAAATTAAAATCTTCTTCCAAATATTTATTTCCTGCCCCATAAACACTCACCTGGTCAAAGATTATTGATTTTTAGAATTTGCTTGAAACCAAGCAAAAAAAAAAGTCATTTCAAAGATCTGTTATTTATAGAACAGAATTGAGACCTTGTTGGGCTGCAATAACCATCTGTTGGTCCTCTCTGTCTTCATATAAACGGTGTCCCCAGTTTAACAAAACTTTATGATGTGCAACCCTTGTTTTATTGCCGGTTTCAGTGAGAGCCACATTGGATATATCTGTAAAGCATTAACGTGTTGGCTAGATCAGCAGATCTGGATGGGTTTTCAATATGAGCTCCATACTGTGTTTGAGCTGCAGTGTGTATCTTGGTACATGCACAACTCCACGTCTATATCAAGGAATCTATGTTTAGACTCTGAGTATTAATACCAGTGTTATGTCTCTAAGCCTTTACCAATGTGAAAAACTGATCTTGAGACCACTGCTCCATTAGATCGTGGGCCAGCAGTAGACTTGGCTAACAAAAACTTATTTGGTTGTAGAGAAATCTGTACTAATTCTAATTGTGTGTCCGTTGTGTTTGGTTCCATTTGGCTTGTATCATCTGTGCTGACAAAAATGTCCTCAGGTTTACATCCCTGCACTGGATAGTCATCTTTGGGCAGATCACAACCATCTGGACAAACTCTGTGTCTTAAATGATACTACTGTTGTTGTTGTTGTTGTTGTTGGACAGACTCACATGAAGTATTAACCTTTTTCATGAAAGTAGTACATAAATGATAAGTCAGCAGTACACTTTTATCAAGGGTAAGTTAATCAAATAGTCTTTTAAGAAAGTGATTAATGGAATGGTGCAACATGCATTTAATGCTATTTGTGTTTGTGTCCCTTTTTAAATGACAATCCAATCCATCGTAACATAGAGTATTGTATTCAGCTGCATAGAACATGATTAACAGAGTATATAGATCATGGATGAGATCAGGTGAACAATGAAAAACACCACGTTCTCCTGTATGCAATGGTGAATAATACAGATAGATTAGGATACATTACTCTTAAAGGACCACTATAGTGCCAGGAAAACCAAATTGTTTTCCTGGCACTATAGTGTTAATAGGTCCCCCCCACCCATAAGGCCCCCCTCCCGCTGGCCTCTAGGGGGAGGAAGGGGTTAAACGCTTACCTTTCTCCAGCGCCTGGTTCCCTCGGCGCTGGGGACTCTCCTCCCTCTTCCAACGTCATTGGCTGAATGTGCATGCGCGGCAAGAGCCGTGCATTCAGTCAGTCCACTAGAGGCTGGATTAACCCTATTGTAAACATAGCAGTTTCTCTGAAACTGCTATGTTTACAGCAGGCAGGGTTAACCCTAGATGGACCTGGCACCCAGACCACTTAATTAAGCTGAAGTGGTCTGGGTGCCTATAGTGGTCCTTTAATGGTTTGTTAGATTAATACATCATTGAAAAAAAAGATTCATGCTGACCTGTATAAGGATAATGGGAAAAAAATATTTAAAGTTTCTCTATTACCTTCTGAGGGCTTTGCATATTTTGTGACCTCACTGCTTGTACATCAGCAGAGGTGAGTTATACTTGCACACCTGATGATGACCACATGGACGCAGCCATCTTCAATCTTCATCTCCTGGCACTTCAGCTATCAGGAGCCCACATCAGTGTTGTACTCACATGTGTGTGCGAGAATACACTACTGAGGTCTATACAGGATCACACAAAACCATTGGAGCCTCCAGAGATATTGTCTAGTTTTGTGGAAAGGCAGTGCAACCTTTAGTCAAGTTAGGCATTTATCATAAGACAAAGAAGTCCAGACCTTTTCTTATATCTTTTGACTGCATTGGAATTTATCATTATAAAATGTTCAGTTTGTTTTTCTTTTTTGTGGTGACAGCCACTTTACTCCCAATAACTGCAGAACACGACTTCTGTTTGTGTTCTCATGGGTAAGGCCATGTATCGCACAGATTTGGGATTATATTAAAGAGCACCATTTTCATCATAAAGGGTGAGAAGAAGTTAAAGAGAGGAGAAAGGCGAGACAGGGCATGTTTACAGTGAGCTGTGATCTCCAACACCTTGTTTAACACACTTGGTAAAACAAAATAGAAAGCTGGGGAGGGGAGTGGAGGGGGGGAACGGGGAGCAGGCGGGGTGGGGGGGGGGGGGGGGGAGAGAAGCTCGGCTTCTAGCTGACATCCTCTCCCACTACTGTATATTTGAAAGGCATTATTGTTCCATATACTCTGCATCCATATATATCATGGATAACAATTTCCCTGCCAGAGCAAGATATATATAATTATGTTGCATGTATGTCTGTCTGTAATTGGATTGTTCACATTAAACCTGCTGTGCTCATAGCTAGCTGACGATTTGTGACTTATGGGTTAATGAACAGGGATGTAGATGAGGCTTTATCTCTAGATATGTTAATACTTAAAGTGGCACTGTAACAACCTCCCCGTCCTTTAAAAAGTAGTAGTTCATATAGATAGAATCTCTATGAAATACTCGTTATAACTGTGTTGAAATTTACCTGAAATTCCAACCAAGTCAAGAGATATACAGAGACAAAGTAGGGAGTACAAAGAGACTTGACAAAGAATTGCTGTAGGACCGAAACGTTGTCTGAAATTCTGCACTTCAAGTAGTCTGCCTTCATAAGAAACCTCCAAGTGGGTCTAAATATTGATGCTCTTTCTATTGAATTCGTTGGGATTTTGGCCCTCCGACTTTAGAGCACCCTGGTGTGAGTAGTCCTTTTTGGTTTGTGCATTACCCCCTTTCAATTATGAATGAACAATGTAAGGCTGGACTTAGGTAAAATAAATAAATAATTGGTGCTATCAGGTCTGACGTAGAGACAACAGCAGGGATTGGAGCTCCAGGCCAGGCACGTCTCATAGAGCCTGCTAGTATTTTGCCAGTGTTGCCCATAATTAAATTGCAGGAGTAGTGGTACGTTAAACCCGACGTGTGAATACAGATAATAATTAGCAACGGGCCCAGAGCAGATCCCAGTCCCAATCTCGGTGGTTAAAAGTGGCAACCCTGAGGTGGCAGCTAACCAGGCTCGTCTGTAATGTGTCAGGTGGACAGCTTCGGTCATCGGGTCCGTGGTTACATGGTGGTCAGGCCAGGGTTACTGTCACCCTCTCTGGGTCCATGTGGTCATTTAAGCATGCATACATGACGAGGTTTAGCCAGTGTCCTGCACAGGATCTCAGGTTGTCTTTTAAGTGGAGGGTGTTTCAGCGTGGGGTGACTCTTAATCAACATTCTTGGCACTACGTGTTGCCTACTGCTTCCACAGCGGAGTGAGTGGGACTTGTTGCCTGTGCATCTGCTGAAGTGGCATGGTGATCGGTGGCAGTCACAGTTTTTCTAGCAATGCTGGGATGTCCAATAATTGCGCTAGAACATGGCATTTGTTGTCTATGTGGATAGTCATCAGGCCCCCAGGCATATCTTTTGCTGTGCAAGTACATGGGTCAGTGGGCGCACCTCCAGCCTTTTGTGCACTCCATGACCGCCAGATTGATGCATACACTCAGATACACACACTAAAACAACACAGATACACACACATATTGACATGCACAGAAGTCATACTTTATAGATGTGATTGTGTGTGTGATTTCCTGGATATTGTGTATGATCTGCGGGTGTCAGGGAGCCGCATTCAACATGCGAGAGTCTCCCGGAACTACCGGGAGACTTGGGATGTCTGGTATTAGGCAGTATGAATGTATGTATTAGGCAGTGTGCGTGTATGGGTGTATGTATTAGGCAATATATGTATTGTGCAATATGTGTGTGCATATGGATGTATTAGGCAGTATGTGTTTATGTATGTAAGTATTAATCAGTGTGCATGTATTAGGCAGTGTGCGTTTATGGGTCTATGTATTAGGCAATATGTGTGTGTGTATTGGGAAATATGTGTGTATAGATGTATGCATCCGGCAATATGTGTGTATAAATGGATGGATGTATCAGGCAGTGTGCGTGTATGGGTGTGTATGTATTAGGCAATATGTGTGCAGGAGCAGAGCAAACAGAGGAGCAGAACAAACAGAGAAGAGGCAGCGCAGAGCAAGTAGAGAGGAGCAGAGCGGACAAGAGCAGAGCAAGCAGAGAGGAGCAGAGAGAAGCAGAGCAAGTAGTGAAAAGCAGAGCAAGTCGAGAAGAGTGGAGCAGAGCAAGTAAAGGGATGCAGAGCAAGCAGAGAGGAGCAGGAAAAGGGGAGCTGAGCAAGCTGAGAGTAGCGGAGCAGAGCAAGCAGAGAGGGGCAAAAGCAGACCATGCAAATAGAAGCACAACATGCAGAGAGGAGGCAGAGCAGAGCAAGCCGAGGGGAGCAGAGCAAGTAGAGAGGAGCAGAGCAGAGCAAGCAGAGAGGACAAGAGCAGACAGAAGCAGAGAGGAGCGGAGTGGAGCAGAGCAAGCAGAGAGGAACAGAGAGAAACAAAACAAGTCGAGAGTAGCAGAGCAGAGCAAGCAGAGAGGAGCAGAGCAAGCAGAGAGGAGGCAGAGTAGAGAGCAGCACCGCAGAGCAAGCAGAGAGAAGCAGAGCAAGTCAAGAGTAGCGGAGCAGAGAGGAGCGGAGCAGAGCAAGCAAAGAGGGGATAAGAACAGAGAGAAGCAGAACAAGTCGAGAGTAGCGGAGCAGAGCAAGCCGAGAGTAGCGGAGCAGAGCAAGCAGAGAGGAGCAAAAGCAGACCATGCAAATAGAAGCACAGCATGCAGAGAGGAGGCAGAGCAGAGCAAGCCGAGGGGAGCAGAGCAAGTAGAGAGGAGCAGAGCAGAGCAAGCAGAGAGAAGCAGAGCAAGTTGAGAGTAGCGGAGCAGAGAGGAGCGGAGCAGAGCAAGCAGAGAGGACAAGAACAGAGAGAAGCAGAACAAGTCGAGAGTAGCGGAGCAGAGCAAGTAAAGGGGAGCAGAGCAAGCCGAGAGTAGCGGAGCAGAGCAAGTAAAGGGGAGCAGAGCAAGCCGAGAGTAGCGGAGCAGAGCAAGTAAAGGGGAGCAGAGCAAGCCGAGAGTAGCGGAGCAGAGCAAGCAGAGAGGAGCAAAAGCAGACCATGCAAATAGAAGCACAGCATGCAGAGAGGAGGCAAAGCAGAGCAAGCAGAGAGGAGTCAGAGCAGTGGCGTACACATGACCCATGGGGCCCCGGTGCGAAAATTGATCCGTGGGCCCTCCCCCCCGCGCTTACTCTGGCGGGCTGGGGCCGCAACACATTGCGGCGGGCACCTGGTCGCAGGGCTGCGAACCCTGCGACCGCGGTATGTACGCCAGTGCATGCAGATGCACACACACTTAAAGGACCACTACAGACACCCAGATCACATCAGCTCAATGAAGTGGTCTGGGTGTCAGGTCCCTCTAGTTTTAACCCTGCAGCTGAAAAAAACTGCTATGTTTCACTGAGGGTTAATCCAGCCTCTAGTGGCTGTCTCACTGACAGCCGCTAGAGGCGCTTCCGCGATTCTAAGACACTGAACGTCCATAGAAAAGCATTGAGTAATGCTTTCCCATGGGCGGTTTGAATGCGTGCGCGGCTCTTGCCGCGCATGTGCATTCGGAGCTGAGAGGCGGAGGGATCCCCTGCGCCAAGGGAGTCCGGCGCTGGAGAAAGGTAAGTACTGAAGACACACACACACACTCTCACGAACAGACGCATACACACTAGCTAACAGACACACACATTTACTGACAGGGACACACTCAGCGGCAGACATACATATACACACTCACTTACAAAACATACACTCTCACTGACAAACACACACTCACTAACAGACATCAAACAGACTCACTAACACACACACAAACACACTCAGTAACAGACACACACAGTAACACACTCACTGACACTCACTAACAGACACACTCACTCACTGACACTAGCAGACACACACACTCTAACACACACACTCACTAACACTCACACTAACACACAAACACACTCAGTAACAGACACACACAGTAACACACTCACTGACACTCACTAGCAGACACAAACACTCTAACACACACACTCACACTAACACACACACTAACACTAACACACACACACACTTTTTTTTGTTTTTTTTTTAATCCCCCAGCCTCCTTATCTTTTGGGATTCCCTGGGGTCCAGTGGTGCTGCTGGGCTCCTGGGCGGCCGGTCACTGGGCGTGCAGGCAGGCTGGCAGGCGCACGAGGGAGCACTCTCCCCTGAGTGCTTCCTCTTCAGCTCCCTCGCGCACCGCGTAGGGATGCCGGCGCCGGAAGATGACGTCATCTTCCGGCTCCGGTATCAGTGCGGTGCGCGAGGGAGCTGAAGAGGAAGCACTCAGGGGAGAGTGCTCCCTCGCGTGCCCGCAGGACCGGCCGTGGGTTGACAGCAGGGCCAGCCTCGGGGGGCCCTGAGGTGGCCGGCTCTAGGGCCCCCCAGGAGAAGAGGCTGGCCCAGTGGCTACATACCAGGTCGCAGGTGCGGCCGGGCCCCCTGGTGGGCCGGGCCCGGTCGCAGCCGCGACCCCTGCGACCCTGGTATGTACGCCACCGAGTCAGAGTAGAGAGCAGCACCGCAGAGCAAACCGAGGCAGTCGAGCGTAGCGGAGCAGAGCAAGCAGAGAGGAGCAAAAGCAGAGCATGTAAATAGAAGCACAGCATGCAGAGAGGAGGCAGAGCAGAGCAAGCAGAGAGGAGCAGAACAAGAGCAAAGGTGGCAGAACAGAGCAAGCAGAGAGGAGCAGGTATTGTGGCCCGTGGCCTCTGCCACATCTAGGTTCTGAGAAAAGTGAATTAATTCCACTGATTCCAGCGAGTGGTGTGAGTGTGACAAAGGTTACTTAATCCTGATTGCAGATAGTGAGTGGTATGACAGTGACACTTACTCCTGATTGCAGACAGTGAGTGGTATGACAGTGACACTTACTCCTGATTGCAGACAGTGAGTGGTATGACAGTGACACTTACTCCTGATTGCAGACAGTGAGTGGTATGACCGTGACACTTACTCCTGATTGCAGACAGTGAGTGGTATGACAGTGACACTTACTCCTGATTGCAGACAGTGAGTGGTATGACAGTGGCACTTACTCCTGATTGCAGACAGTGAGTGGTATGACAGTGGCACTTACTCCTGATTGCAGACAGTGAGTGGTATGACAGTGACACTTACTCCTGATTGCAGACAGTGAGTGGTATGACCGTGACACTTACTCCTGATTGCAGACAGTGAGTGGTATGACAGTGACACTTACTCCTGATTGCAGACAGTGAGTGGTATGACAGTGGCACTTACTCCTGATTGCAGACAGTGAGTGGTATGACAGTGACACTTACTCCTGATTGCAGACAGTGAGTGGTATGACCGTGACACTTACTCCTGATTGCAGACAGTGAGTGGTATGACAGTGACACTTACTCCTGATTGCAGACAGTGAGTGGTATGACAGTGGCACTTACTCCTGATTGCAGACAGTGAGTGGTATGACAGTGGCACTTACTCCTGATTGCAGACAGTGAGTGGTATGACAGTGGCACTTACTCCTGATTGCAGACAGTGAGTGGTATGACAGTGGCACTTACTCCTGATTGCAGACAGTGAGTGGTATGACAGTGGCACTTACTCCTAAATGCAGACAGTGAGTGGTATGACAGTCAGTGGTGTATCCTGGTTTTGTGCTGCCCTAGGCAGGACAAAACTCAGGCGCCCCCCTCCCGCCCACGCCACCCCCACCCAACCCTCCCCCCCCGCCCGCGCCACCCCCACCCAACCCTTCCCCCGTCCCGTCTTCTAAATACACACACACACATTCACTGACAAATATGCATACACTAGGTAACAGAAACACACACACACTAACAGACACACTCACTAACAGACACACACACTCACTAGCAGATACACACACTCACTAGCAGATACACACTCACACTAACAGACACACACACAGTCTAACAGACAAACACACTAACATACACACACACTAACACACACACACTGACATACACACACTAACACACACACACACACAGACCCACACACTAACAGACCCACACACTAACAGACACACACACACACACAGACCCACACACATACAGACACACACACATACAGACACACACACACACTAACAGACACACACAGACATAGACATACACACACACACTACACACACACACTACACACACACACTAACACACACACACTAACACACACATTAACAGACACACACACAGACACACTAACAGACATACACACACTAACACACACACACATTAACAGACACACACACAGACACACTAACAGACATACACACACTAACAGACACACACACAGACCCACACACTAACAGACACACTAACAGACATACACACACACACTAACAGACATACACACATACACACACAGACCCACACACTAACAGACACACTAACAGACATACACACAGACACACTAACAGACATACACACACACACTTACAGACACACACACACACTAACAGACACACACTTACAGACATACACACACACACTAACAGACACACACTTACAGACATACACACACACTAACAGACATACACAGACATACAAACACACTCAATCACTCACATATTTAATACATTTTTTTTTTTTAAATTTAACCCCCCCAGCCTCCTTACCTTTGGGAATGCTGGGGGGGCGGGGGGGGTATCTGTCTCCCTGGTGGTCCAGTGGCTGCTGGGCAGTGCGGGTAGGTGGGCGGGCGGCGAGGGAGCACTTCCTCTGAGCGGTCTGCTCAGCTCCCTCGCGCGTCGTAGAGTGATGCTGGGAGGCGGAGCCGGAATATGACGTCATATTCCGGCTCCCAGCCTCACTCTGCGGCGCGCGAGGGAGCTGAGCAGACCGCTCAGAGGAAGTGCTCCCTCGCCGGCCGCCCACCTACCCGCACTTCCCAGCAGCCCGCCGGCCGCACAGCATGCCTTGTTAGCCGCAAGGCTAACAAGGCATTTGCCCTGGGCATTTGGGGGCGGCTTTTTTTGCCGCCCCCTGAAAAATGCCGCCCAAGGCAAATGCCTTGTTTGCCTCGCGGCTAATACGCACCTGATGACAGTGGCACTTACTCCTGATTGCAGACAGTGAGTGGTATGACAGTGGCACTTACTCCTGATTGCAGTCAGTGAGTGGTATGACAGTGGCACTTACTCCTGATTGCAGTCAGTGTTGTGACAGTGTCACCTTACTTACCAGAGACTGCAGACTGTTTGCAGTGCGGCCCCACATAAGGTGTGAAACCTTACCTACCTGAGAGTGCAATTTGCAGAGGGACTGAGTGAGCGGAGCGGACACTCCAGATAGTGGCACTACTACTGTAAGTAACGTGAACTTTAATTGCAGCTTTTGGGTAAATGATATGTATGTACCCAGGATTCCATATTGTGAGCGTGAAAATGAAACAAGTCATTTTAGTTTGTGATGGTATAGTATTCACCAACTATAGGTCAGGGCACAAACTTTAGTGCCAACCATTTTTAGTTGTTCATGGAAGTAGAGCTAAATCAGCTCTTCTTACAGGAAAAAATCATTTGAGTTAACATTTCAAAATACAACTTTGTGTCACTTTAAAATGCTTAAACTGTAGTGTAGAGAATACACTGTTAAGTGACCATTTTCTATGTATGTGAAATATTTCAATAAAAGTGTTAATTTAAATTCCCTTCAAATTGCATGTTGTAAATTATTTTAAAAATAAATATTTAAAAAAACAAACTAGTTTTGTAACAATTCTGGCATCATGAGATATTGTTACAATTGCATATCTAAAGCAGACTTTAGCATATTTAACAAGGTGCTGGAAATCTGAATTGGAAATCTGAATTTTGTTAACTTTTAAATGTTCTCCACGTTTGTGTGTGTGTGTGTATATATATACACACACACATACGCATACACACATGTTTTGTAATTGCCCCCCCTACTTCTGTCCCTGGCCCCCCATGTGCCCCCCTCTAAATATGAATGCTGGAGACGCCCCTGGACCAGAGCACATGAACACTTACTGGTGCAGGTATGTGTTGCAGTTATATCATCATATTAATCCTAAGATCCCACAAGGCAATGCTTTCCTATATATTACATTCAATTGAAACTCATCTATACTATAACAGTATTTTATAGTGGAAAAAATAAATGTAGAACTAGACGCTTGTGTATTTCTCTCTAAAACGAACATGCCATGTATTCAGTTATACTTAAGAGGGCGCTAAATGATAAAAAAGATAGATATATACATATGATGTTTTTTAGTACGAGAGTCCTAAAAGCTCAATAAAAAAAGAAAAAAAACATACAGTGGTGTAGTCCTTAAAAATAGAGTGGTAAAAGCAGTATTTCTGCCCCCATGTGGCACTGTGGATCCAGCACTCAATTAATTGTGAAATGCTGTGTATCTTTTGGTGTATGTTGCACATTCACTTTCCTTTACTTTTCTAAATGTCATCTTCATAAGGCATAAGAGGCTGATTAACTTTCTGTCATTATACATTTAGTGATTTTGTAAAATATATACTTTAAAATTGACACTCTAGTCACCAGAACTACTACTGTTTAATGAACTGGTTCTGGGGCATATAGCCTGTCCCTGCAGACTGGGCAGTGTAAATGCTGCCTAACGCCACCTCTAGTAGCTGCCACTCCCACTTCCACTAAAGGGATATCCTGGGTCCAGTCCTGCATAGATTGCAAGACCAACATTCAGCGTCTCATTGCTCTGCATGAAGACGCTGATCAAAATGCTTAGGCTCAGTGCTTCTCTGCAAGGAGATGCTGATTGACTCAGTGATTTACTGCACATGTGCACTAACCTTCCATTATTGAAGTCAAGAAATTACCGTACTTTAAATAGTTTAATGGGCATTTCCACTGCAAGACTCTCTAGTAAAAAAAAGTTTGGGGAGGAGGGGGGGGGGGAAGCCACTTACCACGGCACTTCCAAATTGAACCCAGGGTGACAAAGAAACTGCTTTGTCACCAGTGGCTGGTTTTTTTTTTTTTTTTTTTTTTTTTTTTTTTTTCTTTCATTCCTCAGCACTGCAAGAAACCAGTTTTTTTTTCTTTGTATTCGTGTTCTGGCTATAAAAAGCTGTATTAGTCTCTCTTCCGTCATATCTGTGACTCACATGTAGAAATATTTTTTATTCGGCGTCTCCTGAACAAGACTTTAAGATCACAGAAAGAAAAGGAAGATTTATTTATCGACCTCAAACTGTCTCTCTGATTAAATAAGATTCGACTTTTTTTTTTATTAAGCAGTAATACAAACCAGCTGATGCATGCAGCTTGCGGGAAAGATTAGATACTTAGAAATAACAATCGAAATCCACAAAAAGTTTTTTCAGTTGAGAAATTAGTTTATTTGATGTGTATTACGTTTATTTATTAACGCTGCACTGTCACTTGTGGGGTCTTTGCCTTTTTTTGTGTAAAGACCCCTCTCTCCCCATGTGAGATCTCGGTTTGTGGGGAAAGCCAATGCTAATATAGAATTAACTAAAGTTCTGTCTCCTTATCAACTCAAATCCATCTTCACCTCATGAGAGATGAAGGCTTCCTACTGGTGTACTTTCACACTTCCAAAATGTGGTTCTGTGGAAGAAATTATAGATAGCCTCAATCCGCTGCAATGAGATACTTCTTGCAATAAGCTACCTTGAGTGGCGCTTGACAGGGAAATTTGCTCGAGGCAGAAGATGTTTAACCCCTTAAAGACACATGACATGTGTGACATGTCATGATTCCCTTTTATTCCAGAAGTGTGGTCCTTAAGGGGTTAAAGATCTGCCTTTTGCCACTTTTTGGCCCCAAAAAAACTTGTTTATAACTCAAATCAGTCCCTACTTTGTCTTATGATATATTTTGACTGTGTTCGAATTTTGATGAAATTCTTATACAATATAATTTTGTTTATGTAAAAATTCTAATTTACCACGGCCACTTTAAAGATGAGCTATAATTTTATATTATTTAAAGCAAAATATTCCATGTATATTGGAATGTGTGTATATTATATTGCAGTGTGAACACACAAGGTAATGCCTCTTTTCCATTCATCCCTTGACTTAACCCATGCTCTGTGGAGGCAGCCATATTTAAGTCCTCTGTGGTCAAAAATGCTACTTATCTGATCAAAGACCATGTGCAATAAATTGCAGAAACCAGCTCAGAACATGTTTTTGAGATGCCTAGCACTTCATGTCTGGATTTCTGAATGCTCACTAGGCTTGTTCTCTTACATAGTGTTGGGACAGGTAAGTTGTGCTTCTAACCAAGGAGAACTTATAGATGGCCTCCTACATAGAGTTGAGGAAAGCAAAGAGATACAATGAATAGAGATATTGACTTTATTTGGTCTGTACTTATATGGATCAATTACAAAATAATAAACTGAGAATATGTTACATTTATTATTTTATTTTTAATTAAAAAGTGACCTTTTTTTTTGTATTCTTTATTTTGGTTTGTGCATCAGATAACAGTGTACACGCAGAGCCACGACAGCAACTGCGGGCATTTTCATAGTGTTACAGATATGTGGCAGTGTAAACGGCACATTTTTTTTGTTTTTTGTTAATGACATGAAAGGTACAGACACGTGTAGTTAGGATGTACATACATGCTTGGATAGGCATTAGAATTACATAGGTGGGTATACACAAGCTTATAGTAATGTATGTGAGTTACTTGTTGGTGTACATTAAAGTAAACACGCTTTTAGTGCTTGATTGGTGCATAGGCTTATAACAGAAAAGCAGCGTCAACAGTAACGATTGTGTTGCATTGCTCAATATGCTTAAAATTGCTTAGACTATTCATAAAAGACGCTTAAAATACGCTTACGGTAACCACCCCATGTTTACCCAGTGACAGGCAGGTAAGAGTTTACGTCAGCATACAGAATGACCCCTTAGTGTGCAGTGCAGTATGTTGTAGTGTGGCAAAATGCTTAATGGCTGCCTCTGTGCTTATAGTCCCATTGGGTGACCTGAAAGGGGGTCGCAGTTCCGTTCCTGGGCCACTGGTAGTCCAGCCGAGCACCAGTCTTGGGCCTGTGGTGAGTCCCGGGTGTAGTGGCTGTGGGTGGGTCAATCCTCTGATCCAAGCTCCCAACGGGTAACTGGGCTGTGTGTCAGGTTGGTAAGAGGCCTTGTGTTTTGTTCCTCCTTCGGGTTCAAAGTTGCGCTGGTGTGTCAAGCTGCCATGCTGCTCCTCCTCAGCTTGTGCGAGGTATGTGTTTCTTCGTTGATGCCCTTGTTGGTGCGGTCATTGTTCCGCCTGTGTGGGAGCAAGAGAGGAGGGTGCATCCGGCGGCCCTCACTTCAGAGGGTGCTGCATGGTCTCCGCCATTTTGGGAGCGGATTCTCCGGCACTTGTCTGGGTCACAGGGTGGGGACCGGGATCACCCCCGCCGGTCCATAGGGGGGGGGGGGGGGAACAGGGCCAGACCCGCCTAGCCTTGCGTTTCAGCTATACCGCTGGTGGGCAGGATAGCTGGGCGGCGGCCGTCCACCCCACTCACCGCCCGGGCGGTCTCCATCACGGTCGGCTGGGATCGCCCCACCGAGGGACTAGAACCGCGTGGCAAGCCTCACCTCGGGACCAGGGTTGCCTCACGAACTGGGGTACAAGTTTCTGGCTATTAATAATCGTTTTGCCGATCGATAGGGCCATAAACTTTAGCTTTTTTCAGGAGCTCTGTCTCCATGCTTCCACTCAGCATGGCGGTCCGGCCCCGCCCCAAAAAGTGACCTTTTAAAGGGACACTTTGTCATTAAAAATAACAGTTTTAGTCTTTAGATTTAGGCATTCTCCCCATGTTCTCCCTTTTTTATTTATTTATTTATCTGAAAATTTTATTTTAAAACCCCCGCAAAAACAAACCTTAAACGTACTGGTAGCCAGGTAATCAGTACTTTTGTGCTGTCTGTTGGAAGTATTGGGAGCAAAGGATGCATGCGCAGTAGTTGCTGCGTACCACCATTTAAAGTAACACTCTTTTGTTAGGAACACCAACATGTATTCCTAACGCTATAGTGTCCTAGTTTTGTCCTAATTTAGATTATTGAGCCCCTGTGTGAAATTAAAAATAAAATAATGTACCTTATTTTTTTCCCTTATTCCAGTTTCATTGCAGCTTGTGGCTGAGATCAATCCTAATGATCTCAGCCAATCCAGTGCTTCTCCATAAGGAAGTATTGGAAGGCTATTGTGCATGTGTGACATATTGCCACACTGCGACAATCAGTATCTCTTCATAGAGGTGCATCGCTACGTGAGCACTCAGTGCCTCCATGCAGAGCATGGAGACATTCAGCGTTGGTTCTGCAAGCTATACAGTAATAATCCCAGGAAGTCACTGTAGTGACTGTCAGAAAAGGCAGTAATTACACTTCTGAGGCTGCAGGGATAGGCTATATCATTAAGCTGTAGTGGCTCTAAAGTATATAGTGTCCTCCAGGGCCGGACTGGGGAAATAATTCGTCCCATTCATTTTTTTTATGACAGCATCCCACTAAGAAGGGGGCTGGGCAGAGAGGGTGTGTTTCGTCATCACCAATGACAAACACGCCCCCTCTCAAAGTGAGCATGTTGGTTCAATGCTTTCCAGGGCAGACCATGCGCAGAGCTCTGCTGAAGAGCTCTAGCATGAGAAAAAAGCCCTGTATTTGTTCTGCACAGTGCAAGCAAATTTAATAATATGCTTGCACTGTGTTTCCTTGCAACTTGTCTCTGCTGTCTATATAAATGGATACCAGGAGACAAAAGGGCAAAGAAATAGTATTGTGCATGTGTTTGTAGCCTGCTTGTGGGATTGCGTGTGTGTAGAGTGAGCTGATTGTGGTATTGTGTAATAAGATTGACTGTGAGTGTGAGGGGTAAAGTGTGTGTGTGTGTGTGTATATGTTAAGAGGGATTGTGTGTTGGGGGGGGTTAAAAAAAAAAATATATATCCACCCCCTCCCTTCTTACCAATCCTTGGTGCCCCTAGTGGTGAGTGAAGTCTAGCCTGCGAGGCTAGAGATCACTCTTGCGAGATCGGGGGCATTGCCATGGCAACGCTCTGGATATCGTGCGAAGAACCTCGGCAGAGCTGTAAGATAGAGCTCTGCCGGGTCCTCCTCTCCCTCCCCAGCCGCATGTCTGTGCAAGTGGGCTGGTGAGGGAGATCTTTGATCTCCCCACTGGCCCGTCATTGCAAACAGTATGGCCGGCGCTCGGATAGTGCCGGCCCTGCATGGCTGGCTGGGGAGATCCTGTGATGGCCAGTCCGGGCCTGGCGTCCTCTTAGATTCTTCTTTTTTTTTTTATAATTCTTTATTTTTCGGTATGCAGGTGAGTACAACAGTGCCCGTGTCACCACAACAGCGTTAGCAGGCTCATTTCGCATAATGATATTAGTACAAGAATGTGGCACATTAGTCATGCATACATTTTTATATTTCTGCGCTTTTCCATTTTGACAAAGGTGGCATGTAATAAGTGTGCTATTACAGCTTACGCAAAAGCCCAATATGTTACCTCATAGATGAATGTAGAGATACAGTTACCCAAACCATACATATAACTCCAGGCGCATCTAGTGTTAGGTCTATTCAGCTATGCACCACTGATTTTTGTTACACGAAACTCGTGTTTTTCAGTGCGACCCAGACTGCGGAATCATTAGACCTAACGTTATAGCAATCCAGATTAAGCAGATGCCTGTGATACAAGTCGGTCAATGAAACGTCAGCATATGGTGGGTGGGTTATTACCAAGCTATGTTTACACGTCTCTTCTCTACAATCAACCAGGGGAGATACACGCTAAGTGGCGACGACCGGCAACCTATTCGCTATTCCGTCATCGTGTCTCCCATAATTCTCTGTGTCGGCAGAGCTTTTGCCACCCAGTCTCTTATCGTGTTGTGTGCTACACACGCTCGCTCCCATTTAAAGCATGGGGAGAGAATAAGAGGAAAAAAAAAAGGAAAATATAGACATATAAAAGGAAAAGAGGGGTCCCTGCGGCGCGCGGCGGGAGGCACGGGCGGCCCGGGCCACATCATTAAAGACCTTGTTGCCTTTCCACCGGCACTCTCTACAGCGGCTGCAACTCCTGCCATTTAGCTTCCCGTAGGGCTCCTCTCAACCACCTCCCTGTCCCATTGGGCTGTTATCCCAGAGTTCCCACATTTTTTGGAATGCTGTTGTAGTGCCATTCACCCTGGCTGTAAGATCATCCATTAATCTTAGATTCTTCTTATGGGCAAGATGGCTTGCTTTTCAAAGATCTTAAAGGGTTGCTCTACGCACCACGATCACTTAAGTGATTTCAAGTGGTCGTGGTTCCTAAAGTCTGTGTGCAGCGTTCCACTGTAAAACATTCCGAGTTTAAACTCTTTGCTGCCGGAGGAGAAACTTCATATTAGGATTGATCTTAGCCAGGCAAGTGGAGAGGACACACTGTAACTGCAATGGGGAAAATAAGGTAAGTAAATGTTTTTGTTTTGTTAGTTTTTGTTCAGGGGGCCTAATAATCCAAAAACTTTAGTAGAACACTCGCGTTAGTTTTGGATTTACTTGCCAATTATCTCCTCGATCGGTTCTTGGCAGACGGGAGTGGATACTGTGAGGTATTTTACTGCTATAGCTCTTTCTTGTGAAGCTTCAGTTATATGGGCAAATGTTGCCTTTATGTCTGCTGGAACGTGTCTGGACACTGCCTCTTGGACTCTCTCGTAAATAGACCAGAAGGGAATAGGTCACATAACTGCTAACTAGTTTTTTTTGTTTTTTTTTAAATGTTATCATTACACTATTCTTTGTAAACTCAAAGCCTGCTATAAATGTTTATTATGTACCCATACATACACTAACATGCATGGGGATTACCAGGCTATGAAAGATAGAAGACTCCACATTGATTTTATGGAATTTGGGGATACTGTCTCATTTACATTTGTCTAACGGGTTTTTGATTGTTTACATCCACGAATGAAAAACGGCAATTGTTAATGCATGAGCAGTTTGTGTTCTGATTGGTGGCCACATCCTGGCCTAGGTTAATGCATGAGCAGTTTGTGTTCTGATTGGTGGCCACATCCTGGCCTAGGTTAATGCATGAGCAGTTTGTGTTCTGATTGGTGGCCACATCCTGGCCTAGGTTAATGCATGAGCAGTTTGTGTTCTGAGTGGTGGCCACATCCAGGCCTAAGTTGATGCATGAGCAGTTTGTGTTCTGATTGGTGGCCACATCCAGGCCTAAGTTAATGCATGAGCAGTTTGTGTTCTGATTGGTGGCCACTTCCTGGCCTAGGCTAGTGCTATTACACACAAGCCTTCTGGGGGGTTTGTTTTTCATGTTGGCTGGATATAGCAAAGGTAAGGTGTACTATTGGTTATCTTGACATATGCTTATGCATTATTATAATGTAAGTTAAATGTACTTGAGTTAGAAAAACTATACAGATCCAATGTTCCGTTACTCTGCTTAATGGAACCTGTTAATGTATAGACTTCATGCAATCAATGCTTGGTACATCAAGCGCGGTATGTTACCACCAAGCTCCCATGTAGCCAAATACAAGACACATAAATCATAGATTGTACTGTGTTATATCACTTCCTTGCATATCCAGTATTTAGTCATTCCCCAGTAGATAGCAGGGCCTGTTTAATATACTGTACAGAACATTGTAAAAAGCAGAAAAATACCACACATATCTGAATTTTCTTTAAAAAAAAAAAAAAAGCTACTTCTTGGATTCGGCTTTGTCTGATTTGCTAAATAGTTGGCATACCACCATGTCTCCTTGTTATCTGTCTTTCCTTGGCTCGATTACAAGCCCACAAAGCTAAATTGGGTGATTTTGAAACTAAACACATAGGGAAGTATGCATCACAAAAAAAAAGATTAAATATATAATTTCCAATGGATTTTAGTAGAATCATTTTAGATCATGTTCACTTCAAAGTTCACTTCTCAATAAACACTTAAACTAAGTTTTAAATGCAAAACCAGATGCAGTTTTGTACATTGAAAGCTCACATTATATATACCCCCACACTTAAAAAGGGTGAACCAGACCTTGAATGGGGCAGATAAACTAGAACAGATATCAGTTTGTTGGACATTCTATTCCCCATGGTTAGTGAGGAAAAGGTATCTATTAGTGATACTCCCGCCAACTTCAGGAATTCTGTTGCTTAGCAACACATTGGATCCTGATGATCGTACGCTTGTCGCAAAATGATCGCCTGTAGCCAGTGCAGCGATCCCCCTAATGTTAATTTATGTAAAAAATCTTTGTTCTAGATTACGGCATGTAATTAGCAAGTACAAGGGATTGCAGGATATCATTAAAGGGATTCACGTAGCACCATAACCACTACAGCTTATTGTTGGTTAAGGTGAAAGGAGTCTATAGATGCTTTCCCACCGTGTCTGTCAAATGGGTTCAATCATAAATAAGGATTTCTTTTTTAAGATCTCTCATACTGGGATGTTTTGTAAAGAAGGTGTAACCTCTCTTATTTTACATACAATATATTTGTGTAGGTCAGCAATATTTGGATATGTCTTTCTCTCCGACATCTCTAATTTAGTATTCCTCATGTCTGTTACCACAAAGTGAACTCTCTACCTCAATGTCTTCCCACTCTTCCTTGAAACCAACCTAAAGCGATTCCCCTAACCACTAAGCTACTCTTCCAATAAGTTCTAGAATCCAACAAGACTGTTTCTCTCCACTGCAAATCCAGAACATGCCAGGGGGTTGTCAGTTGAAGTGCTTGCATGTTATCACCAAAATCCTGTGATGTACCTGGCAAAGGAGGTTGGGGGGTGCTGAGCTTATCTGTTGGGTGAACTTGCTCTCTGAGCTGAATGTCCCTTGACTGGGCAGTCAGTTGGGTCTATGTGTTTGGAGTCAGGCCTGCAAAAGCAATTTGTGTGCTGAAAATGTTCTTACATGTTTTAGTGCTTTTTGAATTTAATACTATGCCTTTGCAGCTTTTTTGAGGAAAACATTTGGTGTCCTGGTGGGACATGGATCCTGAATTACGGCACTTAGACACTGATCAGCCATGCACTCATTGTGTATCACCTATCCTATTCCCTTTTCATGCTGAAGTCTGCAGTTCAAGTTATCGGGTCCTACTCTTGTGGATCTGAAATTTTATAATAACTTTTTTATTTGATATATCTAGTGCTGTGCAATTTGTTTCCCGCTATATAAATGCATGACACTGAGAGTGTGTGTCATCTACATTTACATGGCATGCAAGTCTTAAAGGGACACTATAGCGTCTGGAATACAAACATGCATTCCTGACACTATGGTGCTGCTCTGACAGTTTAGGTCACCATCCCCCTGTCAGGGCAGGGAAAAGGTGTTTAAACTAACCGTTTCTCCTGCGAAGGGTTGGTATCACTGCAGCTGGCTCCGCCTCATAGGAAAGCATTGGGAGGCTATTTCTCATGTGCAGCAAAACGCCACGGCAATCAGCATCTTCTTGATGCATTGAATCAATGCCTCTCTATTGGGAACGTTCAGCGCCCCTATGAAGAGCATTGAGATACGGAACGCCAGTGCTGCACACTGTGCAGCTCTGGACTAGGAAGCACCTCTAGCGGCCCTCTGAGTGACTGCAACTAGAGGTGTCCCTAGGTACCAATGGGAACACTGCCTTTTCTTTGAAAAGGCAGTGTTTACATTAAAAGGCCTGCAGGAACAGGCTTTAGACACCAGAACAACTACATTAAGCCATATTGGTTCTGATGACTATAGTGTACCTTTAAGCATTTCCAGTTCATATTCTGTGCTTGCAACTTTGGATCCTGTTGCAAATTATTTTCTACAGTTTGTGTTCTTTAACATTAAAAATAAAGAATAATTTATTTTTTATGTTCCTGTTCAAAGTTATCTGTTTTAAACATTATATATTGCAATGTACACTCCCCCCCCCCCCCCCCCTCAAATGATTTAATAATTTTAAAGTATTTGTGGCTGAGTGGATCTGAGAGTTTCATATATTAACAAATTGTTAAATAGGGCTGGTTCAGTAAATCAAACTAACGTACCTTCTTCAAAGGCAATGATACTCCACGTGACTGTTTTGATTGAGATGCATGGCTTCCTGTAAGGTTTGTGATCAGAATGAGTGTAATTTGGACCAGCGTTTCATGAGTTTTCCGGTAAGGAGTAAAGCCTGCCTCTATTGTTATCCAAAAGACATGAAACAGGCAGTTTGGCTCCGGCGTTGTATATAAATCCAAAGCTGATTAATTGTATGTGATGTTAGTGTTTGATTCACAGGCTGGGTATGTTTTTGTGTGTAATGTCTTATTTTTATTGCCGACTAATGTTAAGACGAGGCCTTCTCCTTACATTTAAAACACAAAACCCACTGATGATTCATCAGATTTTAAATGCTTTCATGCGGGTACCACTGACTTGAATGGCAGAGGAAATTTTACAATATCCCACATCAAAGAGCAAAGACTTTATAATTAACCTCTCTCTCTCCACAGCTGAAATTATCCTCTTGGAGACAGACAAGCCCATAACAAATTGCTTTGTAATACTTTCACGGTCTTTCTGGAAACAAACGTTATGATAGACTCTTAAGATTTAAAAAAAAAAAATTTGAAGAATTGGGAACACTATGGAATATGTTAGAGCCATATAAAAACTTTCTTGTAAAACTCCTTATAAATATTTATTTCAAAATAAAATTTTTGCTTCAGTGTTAGGATATAACGTAATGAGTGAAAACCTTTATTACTTAGATGGAAAATAATATGTTAATTATTTTATTTTAAAAAAAAAAATAGACTTGTCTGTGTTATATTTATAGTGCATTTTAAATTTACTTCATATTACAAAACTCAAAGACGTGTGAAGTTGCATTTTTGAATTGAGAAACAGATGTAAAAGTATTTTAACAGTATACCAAATTTATAATCAATTTCATTTTTTTTTAATTAAGAGAGAATTTTAGAATTCTATTATGGTTTTAAGGTTCTACATGACACAGTTAAATGTTTAATTTAAGTAAACCTATAACCTACTGCGACCGAATATACTACTGTATAACTACAAATAAAATGTGATGACCTTATCATGTTTATGTATATATATATATATATGTGTGTGTGTAAACAATTATACTTATTAAACATATAATTTTCTAAATAGTGTATTTGGGTAGGTATTCAGAAATATATAGAACACTTCATAAACTTTGATACAAAGAGGACATGTTCTTGCTATGTGGTTTTAAAAAAAATTTTTCAAGCCAGTAGCCCAAAAACAATTAATTCAAATGTACATTAACTATGCAAGAAACACATATATTTGTATGTGGCTGAATGTAATGAACATAATAACTAGAAAATAAAATGCTTTAAACAGTGTAGCTGTATCAAGTAATTATTGGATATTTTAAATTGCGTTGGCAATAATAATTGTGAGCTAGTGTTAACCAGCAACGTATATACCATGCTCTAATTATGTTTTGAGGTTTAATCTACTACTCTGTATGTTTTGATTAGCCACATATTTTTCGTAATCGAAAAACAATATTCTCTTAATCTTTTTATTTTGGTATTTGCAGTACAGAACACGTGTAGGAATGAAGAAACACATGCAAAAGTGCAAAAATGCTGAAAAGTATAAATAGTTTTGTGTATTTATAATTTTAACTGCATACGTTTAGAAACAATGTTGCATTCAGAGAAAATAATTAACAAATGCAAGCATATTACAATTTTAACATTAAATGGCAAATACTAGTAACACAAAATAGTGGGGACAGGAAAAGAGGTGGGAAAATTGTTGAATTGACATAAATCAGTGAAATTCATTGTTGGCCTTCTCAATTCAAAACTTTTCTATTGAAAACATACAGGTTAAATACACAACTCACAGATAATACAGTATCACTATGGTATGATGACTTTCAATCGTTAACCCAGCACTGCCACTCTTAATGCAAAATTTAATGTATTTTTATTTTTTTAATAAAGCTTCAATTCAAACGTACACTTAAGTATCATTTTAGGTTTTCTATTCAACATCAGATTTAAATAGCTATAGTTTTGCTTATTTAAAATGTATACATTAATGTATGTTTTCTACCATTTAAGAGGATTTCCAGAAATCTCACAGTAGAGAATTAATAATTAAGAATAAGGAAGTAAATCCCTCCGCCCAGAATAAATTGCCCCCAGTTCAATGAAACACAAGAAGCTTAATAGTGCGGAACATCAAGGTCCTGTGATCTAACCAGAAATGACTAAAATAAGTGAAACAGAGACAGGAATTGTATCCCTGGCAGCTGGCCAGTGTCTCGTTCATAGTTATTGTAATTAAACACAATAGGATTAAAATTGGGATCTTTAAGCTGACAGAGACAAAAAGATGTATTGTGCAGGACTATACAGACATGTTTAATGATAGATATAAATGACAGATAAATGAATCACACCTTTTAAATTGGCATTTTATCTGAATATGCTAGAATATGTATACATATACTGAAAAATATTATTTGCCTAAACTTAAAGGAACACTCCAATATCACAAATAAAATTATTTTTAACATAGGGGTGTTTTCAGCTTACTAATCAGTCTTGTAACTGTCCCCACAGTAATGGCTCTCATGACTGCAGGCGGACTGCTGGAGGAGACTGTACTCTCCACTGCCTTGCCGCTATATGGATCAGGAGCTCCGCAAAATGGGGTGTAGCTTGGGCAGTGTAGTCGCAATGGGTGTCACACTCGTCTGGTTTCGTCCTCCACCATCTTGAAAGCCACAAGGGCCAGTTAATGTTGAGTGGACCCTGGGACCTGGACCCCCCCATTTCCCACACCCTCCACCTACCGCTAAAGCACTTTGATTTGCTTTAGGGGTCTGGGACATATTTTTAAAATGTGTTCACCTGCAGGTTTCCAACTACCAGAACACCAAACACTAAAGATGACTTTATGTAAACCCCATTACTTAACCTTTCAAAATCTTTTAACCCCTTAAGGACACATGACATGTCTGACACGTCATGATTCCCTTTTATTCCAGACGTTTGGTCCTTAAGGGGTTAAAAGTATGGCGTGTTATTACTACATGTATGTTTATTCAGTAAGCCATGACTTGTGAAGGAATGGAAAAATAATTTTAAAATTTACGTTTAAGTAGAAAAGGTGAAGGCATTCCCCCAGTTTTGGCTATTCAATTGTCAAGCCTTTTGCCTGATATCCATAACTCCTTGTTCAGTGAGAATCCTTTTTAGACTATTCCATTCCACATTGCCATTCTGGAAAACAAGTCTAGTGCAGGTTTCAGTTCGTAATGTGGATTTAATATTTTCTTATTGTCTAATAAATTCAATGTTTGAGCTGCCCTTGTATATAGTAAAATACATTCATTTTTAGAAGATGTTTTGCATGTTTAACGCTTGGATAACTTTTAGGGATTCACCCAAAATATGCAAAGTTACTGGTCAGCAATTACTCATTACTAACTTAACTTATGGCAAAGTGATAAGATATACATGTATTCCTATAAGTAATAAAACATCACGCTGAGAATTCTCTGTGCGTTATCTGTGGATTTAAATATTCTGTAATGCTCTTTTGGATCTCCAAAAAATATACCGTTTTAAATAAGCTCTTAGGACTGGAACTGAGAAACTGTTTTATGCTCCAGTAGTAAACTCTCAGGAATAATATGCTTTATCTTCCTTAAGTCATGTTGCTCATTTTTATGCCACGTTAATTCAGAAATTCTGAGGACTGATTGGTTTTGGTGATTTGATGCCCCCAGATATTGCTGTAGTGGAGCCTCCAACATCTCCCTACCAGCCTATGGCTATAATATTGGGAAGCAGTATTCATACTTTAAAAAAAATAAAAAAAAAAAACACATTTTTACAATTCTTTATTTCGTTTTATTTTAGTGTTTGGCAAAAGTACATGTTCATTTTTCAAACAGTGGGATTAACAAAAGTAAATGGTTAACATAGTAAAGGTTATTCAAGTTGTGGTTAACATAGTCATGCATTTGGATTCGTTTGATTTTTTTCACCTGGCCTGGAACTGGAGTGCAGTAGAAGCGGGTTCTAGTGTCCATGGCCAGGACGATGGTGTTTCGCAGTTAGAAATTAAAGCGGAATCATGAAAGTATTCATATTTTTTAGTCAATACATTTTGAAATCAAGTCATAATTTTTTATTTTGCTGTGGCCTAGATTGATTAGAGGGGGGTGGTTTTAGTAACATTGCCACGCATTGCAGCTGTACATTAAACACTACTCGAAAGAAATCCATATTGATGAACTCTGTGTAATTATTGCAAAAGAAAATGCACTCATAAGCTTAGTGCTTGTGTTTTATATTAAAATTTAAAATGCTGTTAAAGCCATGGGATATAGAATGAGGTTGCAAATTTCCATGAAAGATATTATAAATTAAAAAAATATATGTATATATCCAAGTAAAAGTGATGCAGATTTATTTCTTTTTTTGAATACTATTTCGTTGATAAGACTTACTAATCGGGGGCGGGGCCAGGCCGCCGAGCGAGATGGTCGCATGTCAGGCCAGCTCCTGTAACTTATAACGGAAAAAACAAGAAAACGCTTTATTTTGGCATAAAACGCTGACTAACATCGGTGAAACTCATCGGGTGAAGAGTACCGGACCCAGGGTGAGGCTGGCCGGACCGGTTCCAGTCCCCTGGGGGATGAATCCTCACTGGCGCCAACGAGGCCTACTCCGGCGGTGAGTGGGGCAGACGGCCGCTGCCCCGCTATCCTGCCCATCGGTGCTCAGACAGGAGCCAGACCCGTGGAGACGTGGCCCCGTTCCCCCCCCCTATGGACCGGGGGGGTGATCCCGGTCCCCACCCCCACATGCCCCGACCATCCCGGGAGCAGTAGCAGGGCCGCCCGGATCCAGCACCAAGGCGCAGGGCGCAAGATGGCGGAGACTTCAGACGCTAGCGCCAAACCGTCAGCGAGGCTCAGAAGCAGCCCACACTGCTCCCCCTGCAAGGAATGAACTGGCGGGCAGCACCGGCAACAAGCGGCACCTTCACGAGGGAACACAGAGCGCAGAGTCCACCTTTAAAATGGCGGAGATTGCAGGCCCAGCCATCCATGCTCGAGGGCTGACAGGTGCACCCTCCCTACCGACTTCTCGCGGACGGACTGCCGAGGTATGCCAAGCGGGAACGTGCGAGCACCTCCTTATACCCCACCAGCCTAAATACAGAGTGTCAACAACTCAACCTTACCTCCCATACCGCATGCAGGCTGACGAACACGGATTGACCACCTACAGCCACCATACTGCACGAGAGGACCGGCACGGCAACAGGCACTCCTTTCCCGCCTAAGACAGGCACTCGCTAAGATTGCCCATGCAGGGACTGCTACCTTACGACCATGACACACATCGGGACTATAACTACCATAGCAGTCCTTATATCCCCTTTTATTTAAATGCTTGGAGATATATTTTGGGGGGTCCCCTGGCAGGCGACCACTAAATGTCTATCAAAAGTGTACTCACAAGGGTAATCCCATCTACTGAAAGGGTGTCTATGTGGCTGTAAATATACATATATATGTGTACCTATCATTCTTGCAGAGCTCTGTATAATATCTAATCTAACATGCCCTCATCTTATTTCTTGGTAACGTGTGGGGAAATTTGCACATGACATAGATTCACATAAGCGTGTAACTTCCTAAGCGGTTCATACCCACTTAACCCCTTAAGGACACATGACGTGTGTGACACGTCATAATTCCCTTTTATTCCAGAAGTTTGGTCCTTAAGGGGTTAATTAAACATGCACAGCTCAGCTACATAGTCTTACCAACATGTACCAAACGTGCTAACTATTCTGCCATGTCTTAATATAAAGCTACTGTTCAACCTCTTACCACATAAAAATGTATGCATGCTCAACTTGCCACAATACGGTTATCATACGAGAATTGAGCCTGTCAACGCTGTTGTGGCGAAACAGGCACCGTTGTAATTACCTGCATACCAAAAATAAAGAATTAAAAAAAAAAAAAAAAGACTTACTAATCTAATTTATTAGTCCTTTTATGCGCTGTGACGCTGAGAAGGAGAACCACCCATAGGATGCTGACAACTATTTGACAGGTCGGACAATATTTTTTAAAATATTTTTTTTTCCTTTTTAAATATCTACACATTTGCTCGCATTTTCACTAGCACAATGTCAAGATACTTTGTATTTTCTTCATTTAATACAAAATGCACAAAGTGTGATAACATGCAAAAAAAACCACAGGCTTTCTATATTTCGAAGGGATTCTATAGCAGAGGCGGCTCTAGACTTTATGAGGCCTTAGGCGAAACTCAAACATGAGGCCCCACTAACAAAAAAGTGTCACATATACACATTGATGCACAGTTTACCTGTGTATGTGCCTGAGAGTGTGTCTGACGGAGTATCCTTGTGTGTGAATGTATGTCTCTGTGAGCATGTTTGCATTTTTGTCTGAGACCCTATGTGTATGGGGTAGCTGCTTGAAGTGTGTTGTGTGTATAGGAGGGTGATGGTGAGAGGGGGTGATGGTGACAGGAAGGTGATGGTGTGGGGGGTGATTGTAATGTGAGAGGGGTGATGGTGATGTGAGAAGGAGGGGGGGTGATGTGAGATGGGGGGGGTGATGTGAGATGGGGGGGGTGATGTGAGAAGGGGGGGTGATGTGAGAAGGAGGGGGGGTGATGTGAGAAGGAGGGGGGGTGATGTGAGAAGGAGGGGGGGTGATGTGAGAAGGAGGGGGGGTGATGTGAGAAGGAGGGGGGGTGATGTGAGAAGGAGGGGGGTGATGTGAGAAGGAGGGGGGGTGATGTGAGAAGGGGGGGGGGTGATGTGAGAAGGAGGGGGGGTGATGTCAGAAGGAGGGGGGGTGATGTCAGAAGGAGGGGGGGTGATGTCAGAAGGAGGGGGTGATGTCAGAAGGAGGGGGTGATGTCAGAAGGAGGGGGTGATGTCAGAAGGAGGGGGGGTGATGTCAGAAGGAGGGGGGGTGATGTGAGAGGGAGGGGGGTGATGTGAGAGGGAGGGGGGGTGATGTGAGAGGGAGGGGGGTGATGTGAGAAGGAGGGGGGGTGATGTGAGAAGTGAGAAGGAGGGGGGTGATGTGAGAAGTGAGAAGGAGGGGGGTGATGTGAGAAGTGAGAAGGAGGGGGGTGATGTGAGAGGGAGGGGGGGTGATGTGAGAGGGAGGGGGGTGATGT
This sequence comes from Pelobates fuscus, assembly GCF_036172605.1. NCBI lineage: Eukaryota > Metazoa > Chordata > Amphibia > Anura > Pelobatidae > Pelobates > Pelobates fuscus. The sequence goes on from NC_086321.1 coordinate 371,079,418, forward strand.
GAGAGGGAGGGGGGTGATGTGAGAGGGAGGGGGGTGATGTGAGGGTTGATGGTGAGAGGGGTTGATGCTGAGGGTGGTGAGGGGTGATGCTGAGGGTGGTGGGGGATGGTGGTGCCTGATGCTGAGGGTGGTGTGGGGGGCAGTGAGGCTGAGGGTGGTGTGGGGGGTAGTAAGGCTGAGGGTGGTGTGGGGGGTAGTGAGGCTGAGGGTGGTAGTGAGGCTGAGGGTGGTGTGGGGGGTAGTGAGGCTGAGGGTGGTGTGGGGGGTAGTGAGGCTGAGGGTGGTAGTGAGGCTGAGGGTGGTGGGGGTAGTGAGGCTGAGGGTGGTTGGGGGTTGTGATGCTGAGGGTGGTGTGGGCGGTAGTGAGGCTGAGGTTGGTGTGGGGGGTAGTGAGGCTGAGGGTGGTGGGGGGTAGTGAGGCTGAGGGTGGTTGGGGTGGTGATGCTGAGGGTGGTGTGGGGGGTAGTGAGGCTGAGGGGGGTGGTTGGGGGTGGTGATGCTGTGGGTGGTGTGGGGGTAGTGAGGCTAAGGGTGGTGGGGGGTGAGGCTGAGGGTGGTGGGGGCTGAGGGTGGTTTGGGGGGTAGTCAGGCTGAGGTTGGTGTGGGGGGTAGTGAGGCTGAGGTTGGTGTGGGGGGTAGTGAGGCTGAGGCTGGTGGGGGGGTAGTGAGGCTAAGGGTGGTGGGGGGTGAGGCTGAGGGTGGTGGGGGGTGAGGCTGAGGGTGGTTTGGGGGGTGGTGGGGGGTGAGGCTGAGGGTGGTTTGGGGGGTAGTGAGGCTGAGGGTGGTGTGGGGGGTAGTGAGGCTGAGGGTGGTGGGGTTAGTGAGGCTGAGGGTGGTGGGGGTAGTGAGGCTGAGGGTGGTGGGTAGTGAGGCTGAGGGGTAGTGAGGCTGAGGGTGGTGGGTAGTGAGGCTGAGGGGTAGTGAGGCTGAGGCTGGTGGGGTTAGTAAGGCTGAGGGTGGTGGGGGTAGTGAGGCTGAGGGTGGTGGGGGTAGTGAGGCTGAGGGTGGTTGGGGGTTGTGATGCTGAGGGTGGTGTGGGGGGTAGTGAGGCTGAGGGTGGTGGGGGGGGTAGTGAGGCTGGTGTGAGGGATAGTGAGGCTGAGGGTGGTGGGGGGGGTAGTGAGGCTGAGGGTGGTGGGGGTAGTGAGGCTGAGGGTGGTGGGGGTAGTGAGGCTGAGGGTGGTGGGGGTAGTGAGGCTGAGGGTGGTGGGGTTAGTGAGGCTGAGGGTGGTGGGGTTAGTGAGGCTGAGGGTGGTGGGGTATTGAGGCTGAGGGTGGTGGGGGTAGTGAGGCTGAGGGTGGTGGGGGTAGTGAGGCTGAGGGTGGGGGGATGGTGAGGCTGAGGGTGGGGGTAGTGAGGCTGAGGCTGGTGGGGTTAGTAAGGCTGAGGGTGGTGGGGGTAGTGAGGCTGAGGGTGGTGGGGGTAGTGAGACTGAGGGTGGTGGGGGTAGTGAGGCTGAGGGTGGGGGTAGTGAGGCTGAGGGGTAGTGAGGCTGAGGGGTAGTGAGGCTGAGGCTGGTGGGGTTAGTAAGGCTGAGGGTGGTGGGGGTAGTGAGGCTGAGGGTGGTGGGGGTAGTGAGGCTGAGGGTGGTTGGGGGTTGTGATGCTGAGGGTGGTGTGGGGGGTAGTGAGGCTGAGGGTGGTGGGGGGGGGTAGTGAGGCTGGTGTGAGGGATAGTGAGGCTGAGGGTGGTGGGGGGGGTAGTGAGGCTGAGGGTGGTAGGGGGAATGAGGCTGAGGGTGGGGGGTAGTGAGGCTGAGGCTGGTGGGGGTAGTGAGGCTGAGGGTGGTGGGGGTAGTGAGGCTGAGGGTGGTGGGGGTAGTGAGGCTGAGGGTGGTGGGGTTAGTGAGGCTGAGGGTGGTGGGGTTAGTGAGGCTGAGGGTGGTGGGGTATTGAGGCTGAGGGTGGTGGGGGTAGTGAGGCTGAGGGTGGTGGGGGTAGTGAGGCTGAGGGTGGGGGGATGGTGAGGCTGAGGGTGGGGGTAGTGAGGCTGAGGCTGGTGGGGTTAGTAAGGCTGAGGGTGGTGGGGGTAGTGAGGCTGAGGGTGGTGGGGGTAGTGAGACTGAGGGTGGTGGGGGTAGTGAGGCTGAGGGTGGGGGTAGTGAGGCTGAGGGGTAGTGAGGCTGAGGGGTAGTGAGGCTGAGGGTAAGGCTGAGGGGGGTGAGAGCCTACCTTTCCTGGTGGTCACCCTTCCCTGGTGGTCCAGTGTGGGCTCCCTGGTGGTCTGGTGGCCATTGCTGCCTTCCGGTCTGCAGCTCCACAGAGCTGCAGACCATGTAATCTCGCGAGATGTCAGAGCGTTGCCGTGGTAACCCACGGCAACGCTCTGATTGGCCGGTTCTCGCGAGACACATGGTCTGCAGCTCTGCTGACTGCGGAGCTGCAGACCGGTGTCTGCGGTGGCCGGGCAGCCAGGAGGGGCCTCGCACCCGGCGGCATACCGGGCAACCCGCCGGGCCCCCTCCTGGTGTCAGGTCCTCGGTCACTGACCGAGGACCTGACACACTCTGCCAACAGGCGGTTTAGGCGGCCGCGAGGCCCAGCCAGCGCGAGGCCGTAGGCGGCCGCCTAAACCGCCTAATTAGAGGGCCGCCTCTGTTCTATAGTGCCAGGAAAACAAACCCGTTTTCCTGGCACTATAGGCTCCTACAGTGCCCCCCTCCCTCGCGCCCGCCCTCCCGTGGTGCCGAAGGGGTTAAAATTCCTTCAGTCACTTCAACTCAGGGATAGGCAATCTTCGGCTCCCAGATGTTGTGGACTACATCCCCCATAATGCTCTTACACACATAATGCTGGCAAAGCATCATGGGTGGTGTAGTCCAAAACATCTGGAGAGCTGAAGGTTCCCCACCCCTGACTTAGCTGAATCCAGCGGCGATGTCCCTCAGCGCTGGGTCAGGCTCTGCCTACACAAAGCAATGGCCGCGCTCGCATTAGGATTTCTCCATAGGAAAGTATTATTGAATGCTTTTGTATGGGGAAAAATCTGACACTGGAGGTCCTCATGCAGAGCGTGAGGATGTCCAGCGTCAGATAACGGACCAAAGGTCTGTTTCCATACATCAAGTCACTCTAGTGCCTGTCTGGTAGATAGCCACTAGTGGAGGCGGTAACCCTCAGAGGTAATTATTGTAGTTTCTTAGAAACTGCAATAATTACTATTGTAGGGACATGGGACATTGCACCCAGCACCGGCGTGTCCATAAGGCGGCACAAGCAGCCGCCTTAGGGTGCACCGGCTCTGGGGCGCAAGATTCTAGTGACCGGCAGGAGGGAATCGCTCCATCCTACCAGGCCACGTTATGGCTGTGTTTGAATCTGAGGCAGGGAGAGAGCTCTGATCTCCCTGCTCTGCTCCTTCACCGGCCGCTTGCTGATGCATCAGTAGACAGCCCGCGAGGGAGAAGAGCAGAGAGATGTAGGGTGGGTGGGTGGAAAATTCTAATTATGAAAATATTAATAATTAGTGAGTGTGTGTGCATGTGAGTGTATGAGTGTGTCTGTCAGTGTGTTTGTGAGTCTGTCAAATCAGTGAGAGTGTTTGTCATTGCACCCAGAAGGGAAGGGGACCACTAAGGGGGTGCGGTTTGCACCAAGGGAAGGGAGGGGGGGGGGAGAGGAACACTAAGGGTCAGGGAAGGGAGGGGACCACTAAGGGACGGGGATGGGACAGGAGAGGGGCTGGATGTGAAAGAAACATCGGGGCTTAAGAAGGGGAAAAAGAGACACACAGCGGGGCTGAGTGGTGAGACAGATTGGCTGGGGGTGAAAGACGCACACAAAGGAGCTGGGAGAGCAAGAGTCACACAAAGGGGCTGGGAGGAGTAATACACACAAATTTTGGGAAAATGTAAGAGTGATACAAAGAGGGGGGATACGAGACAAACAAGGGGGGTTGTAAGACACACAATGGGGAAAAATGGGAGATAAGATACACTAAAGGAGGTAAGACATTTAAAAGAGATGGTAAGAAACACAAAAGGGAGGTTAAGAGGCACACAGGTGAACATGTTATTTTTAGAGGAGGGGGGGAATGCATCTTCGCCTATGTACCCAAAAATCCTTTCACTGGCCCAATGAGCTGAAGTGGTCTGGGTGCCTACAGTGTCCCTTTAAGATGAGTAGCTGTGTAAACTATCTTTACTGGCCATATGCTCCCTTTCCCTAATTAGACAGGAACAGGGCCGTCTTTATGCATGGGCACGCTGGGCAATTGCCCGGGCGCCCCACAAGCATAGGTGCGCCACCGCGTTGCACGTGTGCAAAGGTCAACAGACGAGATCCTTTCATCTCCCCTGCCGGCCCACACAAAGCCAGCCCTGCCATCTGCCTTCCAGGCCTGTGGGGAGATCAAAGATCTCCCTCATCGGGCACTTAGTGCAGGAGAGGGAGGACCCGAATGGCAGTTCCTCCCGCGAGCAGGATGTGTGAAGCGTTACTGCATGTTACCATGGCAACGCTCCGCAGGGTTCGAAAGAGGAGAGAAGTCAGCCTGCAGCCAGAGGAGCTGCAGGCTGAAGTTATCGTGCCACCACTGGACCTTCATCCCCCTTACTACTGGGCAGCAGTCATGTCTGCCCTTCCTTTCAGTCCAGAGCAGAGGCGGCTCTCTAATTAGGCGGTTTAGGCGGCCGCCTAAGGCCTCGCGCTGGCGGGGGCCTCGCGGCCGCCTAAACCGCCTGTTGGCAGAGTGTGTCAGGTCCTCGGTCAGTGACCGAGGACCTGACACCAGGAGGGGGCCCGGCGGCTTGCCCGGTATGCCGCCGGGTGCGAGGCCCCTCCTGGCTGCCCGGCCAGCCACCGCAGACACTGGTCTGCAGCTCCGCAGTGTGCAGAGCTGCAGACCATGTGACTCGCGAGAATTGGCCAATCAGAGCGTTGCCGCGGGTTACCACGGCAACGCTCTGAAATCTCGCGAGATTACACAGTCTGCAGCTCTGAGGAGCTGCAGACCGTGAGCAGTGGCCACCGGACCACCAGGGAGCCCACTGGACCACCAGGGAAAGGTAGGCTCTCCCTCCCCATCATCCCCCACCCCCCTCAGGCTCACCCCCACCACCCTCAGCCTCACCCCCACTACCACCATCACCCCCCACCACCCTCAGCCTCACCCCCACCACCCCTCCCCACCCTCACCATCACCCCCACCACCCTCAGGCTCACCCCCCACCACCACCATCACCCCCACCACCCTCAGCTTCACCCCCCACCACCATCACCCCCACCACCCTCAGCCTCACCCCCACCACCCCTCCCCACCCTCACCATCACCCCCACCACCCTCAGCCTCACCCCCCACCACCACCATCACCCCCACCACTCTCAGCCTCACCCCCCACCACCACCATCACCCCCACCACCCTCAGCCTCACCCCCACCACCATCACCCCCACCACCCTCAGCCTCACCCCCACCACCCCTCCCCACCCTCACCATCACCCCCACCACCCTCAGCTTCACCCCCCCCACCACCATCACCCCCACCACCCTCAGCCTCACCCCCCACCATCACCCCCACCACCCTCAGCCTCACCCCCACCACCATCACCCCCAACCACCCTCAGCCTCACCACCCACCACCACCATCACCCCCCACCATCCTCAGCCTCACCACCCACCACCACCATCACCCCCCACCACCCTCAGCCTCACCCCCACCACCATCACCCCCACCACCCTCAGCTTCACCCCCCACCACCATCACCCCCCACCATCCTCAGCCTCACCACCCACCACCACCATCACCCCCCACCACCCTCAGCCTCACTCCCCACCACCATCACCCTCAGATTCACCCCCCACCCCCACCACCCTCAGCCTCACCCCCACCACCATCACCCCTCCTCAGCCTCACCCCCACCACCATCACCCCTCCCCACCCTCACCATCACCCCCCACCACCCTCACCATCACCCCCCACCACCCTCAGCCTCACCCCCACCACCATCACCCACCATCACCACCCTCAGCCTCACCACCATCACCCCCCACCACCCTCACCATCACCCCTCCCCACCATCACCCCTCCCCACCCTCACTCCCACCACCCTCAGCTTCACCCCCTCCCCACCCTCACTCCCACCACCCTCAGCCTCACCCCCACCACCATCACCCACCATCACCACCCTCAGCCTCACCACCATCACCCCCCACCACCCTCAGCTTCACCCCCACCACCATCACCACCCTCAGCCTCACCACCATCACCCCCCACCACCCTCAGCTTCACCCCCACCACCATCACCCCTCCCCACCCTCAGCCTCACCCCCACCACCCTCACCACCCTCACCATTACCCCTTCACCCTCAGCCTCACCCCCACCACCCTCAGCCTCACCATCCCCCATAAACCCCCGCCACCCTCAGCCTCAGCATCACCCCTCACCACCCTCAGCTTCACCACCCACCACCACCCTCAACATCACCCCCCTCACCCCCCTCAGCCTCACCACCCACCACCCTCAGCATCACCACCCTCAGCATCGCCCCTCACCACCCTCAGCATCGCCCCTCACCACCCTCAGCATCGCCCCCCACCACCCTCATCATCACCACCCTCAGCATAACCCTCCGTCACCACCCTCAGCCTCCCCCACTCACATTACACCCCACTCTCACATTACCCCCCACTCTCACATTACCCCCCACTCTCACATTACCCCCCCACTCTCACATTACCCCCCCCACTCTCACATTACCCCCCCACTCTCACATTACCCCCCCCACTCTCACATTACCCCCCCACTCTCACATTAGCCCCCCACTCTCACATTAGCCCCCCACTCTCACATTAGCCCCCCACCCCACTCTCACATTAGCCCCCCACCCCACTCTCACATTAGCCCCCCACTCTCACATTAGCCCCCCACTCTCACATTAGCCCCCCACTCTCACATTACCCCCTCTCACTCTCGCATTACCCCCTCTCACTCTCGCATTACCCCCTCTCACTCTCGCATTACCCCCTCTCACTCTCGCATTACCCCCTCTCACTCTCGCATTACCTCCTCTCACTCTCACATTACTCCCTCTCACATTACCATCAAACATGCTCACAGAGACATACATTCGCACACACAAGGATACTCTCTGTCAGACACACTCTCAGGCACATACACAGGTAGACAGTGCATCAATGTGTATATGTGACACTTTTTTGTTAGTGGGGCCTCATGTTTGTGTTTCGCCTAAGGCCTCATAAAGTCTAGAGCCGCCTCTGGTCCAGAGCACTACTTTTTCTTCCATTTTGCATTGACCATAAGCGTAACAGTTTTGGACAGGCACAAATTTGAGCCCCTCTTAACTTTATTTTCCTGTATAGACATTTTCTCACCATTAAATATCATTGCTAGTGTCGTTGGCTTCTGGTAGGAGAGGTTTGGAACTTCAGGCATTATCTTCTAAGGAGCCCTTTACAGTCTTTTATGAAGATAAGGTTATTCTTAGAACTGCTTCTGAGTTTTTTTCCCAAGGTTTCCTCTACTCTCGATATTAACATCGAAATTGTACTTCCATTCTTACATTCTATTCACAAGAATAGGAGAATGAAGACATGGGATGTTTAACTCTTGAGTTGTTTAATGATATACATTGACAGATCATCTAACTGGAGTAAGTCACAAAAACCATTCAATATCCCTAAAGGGGCTAAAAATGTTCTTTAAAACTCTGAGGCCATCAGCAGATGAATTGTTTTTGCCTTCATAAAGACTTACTAGGCCTCAGGAGTCCCTAATCCTAGTGGACTAAAAACTCATTCATCCTCTGTGCCCACGCAGCTAAAGTATCTCCAGAACTGATATGCAGAGCAGCTACATAGGTGTCAGACCATGCCAATTTGATAATTTTGGCAAGCATGTTCTCTCTGCATCTTATTTTTTCATTTGTTTGCAGTTGGTTTGTCACTTTCTGTTAATACACTTGCATTCTGTAATTTTTAGTCTGTGTGTTTCTTTTCCATCCCTTGGTTATTAATTGGGTATTACCCATTGTTGTGCTGCTGTGGATACAGCTAGAAAAACAAAAAGTGTATTCCTACTTACCGTAATTTTCGTTTCCTGGCACAATGATCCTGCCCAGGGATTTTGCTGGAAACAAAACTGAGGGTTGTAGGGATAGGAGGGGGTATTTTATACCTTTTCTTTTTTTATTAGGTTCCTGTCTAATTAAGGATAGGGAGGAGCTACCCATTTTTGGGCAGCTATGGCCTGTGACCAGGAAAATAAAATTATATAAGTAGAAATACATTTGAGGTTTTATTTCACTTTGAAATATCTGTTTTAAACCCATGCATGTGTTTACCATATGTATCTTCTGCAACTTATTTGGACTCCTAGTTAACTTAATTTATCTTTGATGCCTTTATTATTGACCCCGAGTGAGGAATGAGTTCGCTGTTAAAGGTGGCTGTTTCCAGTTTTTATACATATTCTTTTAATCTAGTTGAGCAATCCAGTATGTACCATTTAGTTAACATTCTGTATTTAAAGACAATCTATCCTTTAAATTGTCTTTTTTTTTTTTATGATACCTGTGGGTTCAACTTGAATTAATAGGCCAAATTAAGGAGATGGGTTAAATTCCTGAGCTATTTCCTGCTCAGTTAGAACAGAACTTAATCTGTGTGAAGACCGGCTCTGCACGCATTATGGCATTGTCCTCTTGCTCCCATATGGCTAAACAGCCTTCAAATGACTGTCACTGATTGCTTTAATGTAGCTCCCATTAATGGCACGCGCCAGAGCATCACCGCATTTGGCCACATGTCCTCCGATGACGTGGTGGTATATTTACCTAAGTATAATCTGAAGACAGAGTTCGTTAAGGAATCCTCAAAGTACTCTTTGCGCTCTCTCGTATCGTACGAAAGAACATATTCGCAAACCTTGGAATTCCTAAACCTGGTTACGTGCGATCTTCCACACGGATGCCATATTAGAGCATACAGCTTAATTTGAGGATTCTTTAAAGGGACATGCATCACTTTTGAGACATCATTTCTCTCTCCTGCTGCTGCTCAGTGATTCCCTGTTTCTTTAATTAGTGGAATGATTGGAAACTGAGATTGGTGGAAAAGAGGCAGGGAAATTGCTACAACATCCACTTGTCAACAGGACTAAAGTGGTAGCCCAATCCACTTGTCCTTTATGACAAGCTACTTGCCCTAACCCACAAAATTTTAATTGGCACATTTCTCCTTCTGATCTCCCACATAGTATGTTTGCTGTGTGTAGTGTGTGTATGTTTGCATGCTTCCTGTGATTAGTATGTGCATGGCTCTGTTGTGTGTGTGTGTGTGGTATGCATTGGCTGTATGTAATGTGTGGCCAAGTTTGTTGGCTGTGTGTGGTGTGCACTGTGTGTTCTCTGTTTTCTCCCCCTCCTGTTTACCTTTTTGCAGTACAATGGGAGTTAAAAAAATAAATTAAAAAAATATATATTTTTTTATTCTCTGGTGGCCCAGCGGGGGTTAAAACTAAATGGTGGTCCCTTAGTTTTATTTTATTTTTTTAAGAGGGAGCCACTAGGACAGGGAGGACAACAGAAACCCCAACAATGCTGCTGAGCCTGATGGCGTCCCCCAGCTGACAGGATGGGGGCAACACAGGTGGAAAGTGCAACGGCCTGGATACCCTCTTAAAATCTACCCTAGAACACTACCCCATTGTCTAAGGTAAATACCTGAACTGTGTGTGAGTGTGTGGTTTGCATCTCCATCAGGTGCAAATCATGGTACTCATTCCTGTGGTCAAGTGCTCATTAGTGAGTCCAGAACTGTGAGGGAGTTTTTACTGTGGAGATGCAAACCACACACTCCCTTGCCAGGCTCTATGAACTTGTATCAGCCCTGCCGCTTGCCCAGAACTGCCTGTTCCAGGTGTTGAGCGATATTAATTCCACATCACTGCTGATGGTGGAAAGCTTCCTGAAGAATCTTGCCTAGCTGGGAGGTGTGCCTAACAATGAACTCTGACCAAGTTTATTGTAAGTTTATAATCCTTTATTATATAAGTTTCAAAGTTTTATTTGGATTATTTTGGTTTGTATATAAGTTTAAAAGTGTTTGCTTGCTGGTTTAAAAATAATAATCGATGCATGTCCCTTTAAGAAGTGAGAGAAAGTGTGCAATTTGCACATACCACCACGCCATCAGGTGACACATAGCCGAATGCAGTGATGTAGTGGAATGGGCCATAAATGTGAGCTACACTTTCTTAGCTCCCCTTATCTTTTTTTGTCCATGCCTTTTGCTTACAGATTCGTAGAGCACAGAAGCAGGTCTTCCTCTGTTTATGTCTCTATCGGTGGATTTATATCACGCATAAACAGGCATTTGAACACAGCTGTCTATTTAGCATGTCGTCATCCTAGCTTCTGGCTTCCTACATGGTTCTGCATAAATCAAGTGCTCTGTTGTGACATGTCATGCTGTGAGTTTTCTAGTTCCTCAGACCCTGCTTCTGTAATATTGTATCGGTTTGTCTACTGCCTGTACGAACCTTTTACCATGTTTATAGATCGTATATTTTATCTCGCCTGACTAGAGCTTTTCTCTTACAGCTTTACCTTTCATATCTCTTTGCACGAGTCTGGTTTGACATGTGTATATTTCTGTCTACCCATCCAGTGTGACTATTCAAATATCTAATCCAGGGGTATACAACATTTGGAACTCCAGATGTTGTGGACCACATCTCCCCTGATACTTTGCCAGCATTAGGACCGTAAGGACATTGTGGGAGATGCAGTCTGCAACAATGCCGAAGGTTGCTTACCCCTGAACTAATCTATTAGACTTATATGTTACCTAAGATGAGTGTTTGGATTTATGGACTGTACACACTAGTTTAGAATAGCATGTGCTGTGTTTTGTGTGGTTTTTCCATTAGTCCCCCCAGCACCCTTATGTCACATACACGTTGAAGTGCTGACTTTCTATATTTATTATTTTGGAGGCTTGGCCAATATCGGGTTATACCACCCCTCCCTGTCTCAGGTGCTCTGTAACAGGACCATGATGCAACTTTGGTTTGCCTTAAGAGTCTCACGGAATGGAAATCTCATGGATTAGATTAATCTCATAAGAGCAGTCGTTAGGTTAAGACCTGCCAAAAATGGGGAAAATTGATGCTGTGGCAGCTTTATGTAATGTGTGATCATACTTGGTAACTAAACCCCCATTATTTTACCTAAGGCAAGTGATCATACTTCATCAACGTTAAAGGTAGTTTTAAAATAATATTATATTGAAATAAAATGAAACAAAACAAAACTCTATAGCTATTTATTTTTTATGACCACCCTGCCACTTCCCTACCTTTTCGTGTGGCATGGGTGTGTGTTGCATCCTTGGTACTGAAGGAAGAGCAAGAACGTATCATTAGAACACTCGTTTCCCCCTGCTCTATGGCACACTATGTGCAGAGATAGATCATCTCTGATTCCAGTTGAATATCTGGGATCCCGGAAAGTGCGTGAGAACAAATAAGGAAAATGCTCAGGCCTCGCTTGCCAAGCCCCAGGAGATTTTCATGTATTGCTGGTTTATTAGTGACTCCTATAGTTGACTTGTATGGAGTAAATCTCATGAAGTTTCCAAGAAATGCTTCCTTGTTCTTGGCCTCTGGCTTTCCTCTTAATGCTTTGCCTACAGCCATCCGTAAACCTATCTTCCTCGTACTCTGCCTACAGCTGGCCACGACCAGTTCCTTATACAATGCCTGCAGTCAACAGCAATCCTTTCCTAATTATACATTGCATACAACCAGTCATGACCCTTTCCTCTTCATATACTGTGTACAACTGGCTGTGGTCCTTTCCTCTTCATACACTGTGTACAACTGGCTGTGGTCCTTTCCTCTTCATACACTGTGTACAACTGGCTGTGGTCCTTTCCTCTTCATACACTGAGTACAACTGGCTGTGGTCCTTTCCTCTTCATTTACTGTGTACAACCGGCTGTGGTCCTTTCCTCTTCATATACTGTGTACAACCGGCTGTGGTCCTTTCCTCTTCATACACTTAACTTCCTGCGTCTGGCACTGGTACTTTTCTCTTCATACAATGCCTACAACTGGCCATGGTCCTTTCCTCCTTGTGAATTGCCTACAGCCAGCCTTGGTCCTTATGACAATCGGTTGAGTCATTCAGATCTCCCAGGGCCTCCTTACTGCACATAAATGCTCTCTTTCCTTCTTTGTTACAGCTAAAGTATTACCACGAATGGTGAGTTCTAGGTACTTCGCTGCTTAAAAGTTATTTCTGTCACCTATAAAACAAACAGCAATGTCTTGGATCACAACCAGTGGGTTTCTCTGACAACATAACATATCCTTTAATACTGCCAGCAAACCACTCTGCTCCAATACACAGTAAGCACGGATCAATATGGACTCTTTCCAATAACAGGCCGAACTTTGTTAGCACTCTAAAAAAATCTTTGTTTTTTGACGGTGCCTAGGTATAGAGAACATGAATCCAAAATGAGCGTTACAATTTAAAAGGGATACTGTCACTTCAAATGATTTGTAATATTATATTCACAGGTCCCTACATCTGACAATTACACGTTTGTTTGATGTGAAAAATGTAATTAAATGTAGAAACACGCACTTCCTTGTCCTGCAACTGGGTGCTTCTATCTTCGCTCCCTGTCCGTCATTGTTTTATGCTCTGTCCTTTGCACCTGACAGTCAGCATAGAGAGAGCATACAGAGAAGAGGACAAATTAAACTTGTTTTCTATTTCTCCTCCTCATCTGCAAAGTTAGCCCTGTCTGAACTGGATTATGACGTAATTTGCTTATCTTTAATATAAAGGTAAATTAAAAGATACATCTCATGAAGAAAACACAAGGTCTTTTCAATTAAATTCTAGAGTAGTGAGCGTTTCTCTTTAAGGACCAATTTGAAAAGAAGTTGGCATAGTGGAGGTCCCTGGTTTTGGCTCTCATTAAGAGGTTAAACTTGGGGTTCCCAAGGCACACAGGGGAGCCGTGAGATATTTTCCCGGTGCTATGACCATAGCACCGGGAACCGTGCCTCCATCTCCCTGTTGGCTGTGCAGGACCGAAAGGGGAGATAAGAGTGTAATGCTGCAGCCGGCAGAGGAGGGAGGGAGAGAGGACCCAGGGGAGCTCTAACCTGCAGCTCCGCCGGGTTCTCCTCTCGCGAGTTCGGAGCATTGCCACGGTTACCAGGTCCTCAGGCTGCTAGAGTTCACTCTCACCACTGGGACCACCATGGCTTCCCCACTGAACCACCAGGAATTGCAGGAAATTGTTCCCCTCCCAGGCTAAGGTAAGCAGGGAGGGGGGATATGAAAAGTATTATTTTTTAATTAACAAAAAAAAAATATATATATATATATATTCATAAATTTTCCCTCCCACCCCCACAGACCCCACACCACAGAATAACTCACCCCAAACACCCACACTGCCCTCCCATACAGAAACACATTACCCCCATACACACATTGTGCCGCCCGCCCACACTGTACCCCTCACAAACGCACTGTACCCCTCATACAACCTGCCCACACACACATACACTGTACCCCTCACACAAAGCTGCCCCACATACACACACTGCACTTCTCTCTCACACACACACACACACACATATATTGCACCCCCTATCCCGGCAGATCCCAGGTAAGTTGTCAAACTGTCCTTAAAACAGTTTTACTACTTACTCTGGGAGGGCACTACTGGCACCATAACTACTAAAAAAGTGTTGTAGTGGTTATTGTGCCTGGATTGTTTCTTTAAGTAATTTACCAGTGCCCGTTCCAAGATTAGGTTTGGGATCTGCACTTGAACAGCAGCATTTCTGCCGAACAGGGCCCCAGTATATGCCGCTGCGCTGTACATATACACAACTTAAAAGTTGTTTTTTTTTACTTGAAGCGCCTTGGAAAAATATTAAAATATTAAGGGCGCCTTAAACCTAAAACGTTTGGGATGCACTGGGTTAAACCGTTCTCAAAAAGATTTAACCCCAACGTCTCTTTTTCAACACCAAATTTTCCTGCCTCTCTGTTCTTTTGCTTTTTAAAAATCTAAAAACCGGAAGGCTCTGCAGGAACAAGCTCCGTTGATTGAGTGAGAGCGATCAGCCAACATAACCTTTTCAAGTTGGTTTTGTGAATGGGTGCCCGGAGTGTTCCTTAAGGATATGTAGTTTTAAGTGAATACTAAGAAAGCCACAGATAAAATGTGGTTATGGTGTGTTACCACCCCAGTCTTCCTTTTGTGAGGTCGCTTGCGCCCCTACCTTCTTATTTTAATGCATTAGCCTGTGGCAGGAAGCTATGGTAAGAAAAGGCTATGGCATTGGTTAGGCATGTGGTGAGTAGTGGGTTATACAAAGCAGGTTATCTCCTGTGTTTTAAACATACAGCAGTGTTGAACCCACGGTTTTATTACTTATACCTAAGACCTGCTTGCTGCCACTGAGGCTTCGAAAGGTGTAACACTTTTTGATCTCTCTTTTGGGTATAGCTGTTCACTACTTTCCTGTGGCTTATTCTGTTTTATATAGTAAGAGGTATTTAATTTTATTATAGCTGTGTTGCATTTTTCTTTCTTGCTTTTTATTGGGGGTTGGGGTTTGGGACTCTCCTATGGCATTTCACATATGAAACAATCAATTGTCGTGTGTGTGCGTATCTGTTCGAATTTATGAAGTGTTTAGTGACGTACCTTTTTTTTTTTTTTTTTTTTTAAAGGTGCAATTCTTTATTTTTTTTTCCATATGGGTATAGTAACACAACAGCTCTAGAGAGGTTGTTCCTCTAGGCTTTTTGATGACTCAAGGAGGCAAACTTTTACCACTTTTACCCGACTTCGTCATGGCACAGTGTGTGTTAGCCCAGGTTCCCTAAATATTAGAGGCACTCTGTCTCTCTTCCTAGCTTGCCCTTAGTGTTTGGGATTTGAGCTGTGTGCAGTGTCAGCAGCCTAAACACGACAGACAGAAGCCCACTGAGGGCCTTCCAGAGTAGGGGCTTCTTTGCAGTTACTGTTTTGTTCATTGGTTTACTGGGATTCTGTTCAGTTTCTACCAAGCCTAGTCTGGTATTTTTTTTATTTATTATTTATTTATTTTTATTTTAAATTCTTTATTTTTGCAGTGCTTATAATGGTTACAGGCTTACATATGGTACCCCAATGGCAATCCATACGTTGATTTCTAGACATTAGTTACAGTGGGTAGTAAATAGACAATGCACTTTTTTTTGATATTACATTAAAGATAACATTCGATTAATAACAGTGGCTTGATATTTACGTAGAGTGTCCTCGCTTTAAGGTCTAGACGTGGACCTGGTTTTGCTTAACTATGCATAACTACGCGGGAGACATGCTAAGTGAGAGGCATACATTTTATACACAGTAACTGCTGGTCTAAGTGGTCATGACATGCAGTAGAAATTACATTAAGTATGCTATTACATGTAGTTGACAATCTAAGATGCCTCAGTGGTTAATCTGCAGATATGAGTATGCTAGGTTAGGTATACCAGCTAATATAGTGCGCTTAAACGTAATGCTCATATTTGGGTGCTTGGTAGAAGTGCTCAGGTCGTATTGCTTAGCGGCAGGCTCAGGGAGCCATGGCCTCCACCCCGCGGTTTACACTAGTGAGAGATGTGGGTCTGGCCCGGTGTCCCCCATATAGGCTTGTTTGTGGTCTGCTGGGTAGGTAGGTGGCTTTGCTCCTTCCATTTGTATGCGTGTATCAGTTGCATGCTATGTGTGTGCTGGTACGAAACCTGTCGTTTATTGGTGAGTCGCTCAGATAATTCACATGCATACCCAACATACTGAATCAATTGCTTTAACGTGTGTCCAGAGCAGTTATACTGTTTCAGGATACAAGTATCACAGTTCGCTATGAGCGTAGCCCTGTGCAGGGCTGGAGCAAAAGCAAGATTGGCATTAGTGGGTATTTAGTCCTGTTTGCTGTGGCTGTCTGCGCCAGTGTGCAGCAAAGACTCAGTCCCTCTTATGCTCTGTGTCGGTATCCAGCTCAGGGGGTGATGTGAGGGCTGGGGGCAGCGTCCAAGCAGTTTACCCCCCAGAGCCTGGGCTGTTTGGTAGGCCTGCACCTCCCTGCGTTTAGTCGCCGCCAGCGGTGTTGAGTCTGCAGCGTTAGTGGCCGGTGCTCCGGGATTGCGTCCCCGGTGGCCTTCAGCCCGGAAGGGCCTGGTAAGTAGGAATGAGGAGATGTTGTGAGAAGAGCGCCCGGGGGGGTCCCGGTTAGTCTCTGCCCCCTGTTCAATCGCTGGAATTGAATAAGTAGTGTTGGTGACGTCAGGAGCCTGTTCCAGTGGCTGTTATCCGCCCCTGCTCTGCTGTGTCGCCTCTGATCCTCACTACCTAGTGCACGAGGCAGTCAGTCGGCCGCCATCTTAGGGCGCCGTGTCCAGGCCGCGATTCTCCGCAGGATGGGTATGTGTGGTGAAGTGTAGCGGTGGTTTGCCATGGGGACCGGGATGACCCCCACCGGTCCGGGGGGGGGGCAGCGGAGAACTGGGGGAGAGCGGCCGTCTCACCCCAGCTCAAGCCTTCCTAGGCCGCAGACCTCAATCGGGTTACTTTAAATCCGGATCGGAACTTGAGGGGTATCCCCGTGTTCAGCATCAGCTAGTGAATATTGTGGGTCCAAAGTTAGGGCTGTAGCTGTGATCGGATCGCCGTTAGCACCGATATTCCGGTTCTGGTGCAGGAGCTCAGACGACATGCGTCTGATCCGATCGGCGGTCAGGCCCCGCCCCCTACCTTTTTTTTTTTCATTATAAATATTATTTGAATAATTTGAAAAATCGGACATCGTGATAGTGGTTCAGAGTGGAACGCACGCCGCTCGTTCCAAACATCTGCGTTGGAAAATCAGAAATTGTGATAGCCGTTCACAGTGGAACGCACACCGCTTTTTCGAAGCATTTGCAAGCCTCTGTTTAAGCCCCTATGTAAACTTTGACAAAGAAAGAGAACGGCATATTGCTGCTACTATTCTTTGGACTATATTTGTTTTTATGTTGTGTTTTTTTTGTATTTTTTTTTTTTTATTGTTTTATGGCTACCTGGACTTAATTTAATTTTATAAGTCTTTATTTTTACCGTCAGGACCTCCTATAATTAGCGGCATAGACTTCATCACAGCAGGACTCTCAGCATTTATAGATCTGTACCTGCAAGAATATGCCCAAAAAGCGACATCTTATGTGAAAGACACTAAAGCCATTCTACAGGAATTGGCTAACATTGAGTGGCAACAGGATTACAGCTGGGCCACTTTAGAGATTTCCTCATTATATACTATTATCAAACATGATTTAGGGATTCAGGCAGTATCTTATTATTTACAAAAAGATCAAAAGATTTATAGCGAATTAGGTAATTGTATTTTGAATTCTATCGCTTTAATTTTAAAGCACAAATATTTTATGTGTAATGGTAAATTTTATTTGTAGATCACAGGGACTGCCATGGGAACCAGGTTCTCCCCCAGCTATGCCAACATTTATATGAGACTCCATCTTGAACGTTCTTGGAATCAAATATGTATTCAGACCTTTTAGGTCCAGAATAAGACGCCATTTCCCCTGAGGTTTTGGGGCCAAAAATATCATAGAATAGTGGCCTCTGTAACGTTCTCCGTAAGGTACTTTCTCTATGACCTGGTTCTGCAGAAGTTGAGAAATAATGTCGTTCAGAGCAACTTCTTTTCTTCCTTTTGCAACTCTTGAACGGATAAAGGTGTTTTGAGAAGGGAATTCTTTGAATTCTATCTTGTATCCTTGCATAAGGATAGAAAGAACCCAAGTATCTTGAATACTTTTGGCCCAAACCGGATAAAAGAAGCAAAGTCTGCCTCCTATAACATCTGGCTGGGCCAGCAAACGTTCAGAAGTTTGTATTTGCTGGTCTAGATCCTCTTCCTCTAACCGGTTTTGATGTAGTAGACTGATAGCTTCTCCAGTTAGAATTCCTGGAATATTCTCTTCCGGGTCTGTATGCTCTGCTATCTCGAAAGGATCGATCTCGGAATTTTTTATCCTTCCAGTAAGAAGCACTAAATCTTCTTTTCCCTTGTGGAATAAAAGCCTTTCTCCCATCAGCTGCTTTATGGATTGCATCTTCCAGGATTTTGCCAAACAGCAGGTCACCTTGAAAACGGAGCGCACATAGAGAGGCCTTAGAGGCGTAATCTGCACCCCAAGAGTGAAGCCATAATGCTCTCCTAGAGGCTACAGACAGCGCCATACTTTTTGCTACCATCTTGGTAACATCCAGGGAAGCTTCAGAACAGAATTCTGTGGCTAGTTTTAAATCTTTAAGGCCCTCCATCAGGTGTTCTCTACGGACTCCTCTAGTAATATCCTCTTCTAGATTATCAATCCATATTTTAAGAGCTCTGGACAAGGTGGTTAGGGCAATGGCTGGATGTAATGCTGATCCCAGGGCCAGGTATGCCTTGATAAGGTTAGCGTCCAATCGCTTTTCCATTGGCTCTCTTAAATATGCCATTGAGTCTATGGGAAGAGTCGTTCTTTTCGCCATATGAATGACTGCTGCATCAATTTTAGGAACAGAAATCCATGATTTGCAGTCCTCAGGTGCATATGGATATAATGGGAGTTTTACTTTTTAAAGTAACCTTTCTCTCAGGTCTATTCCATTCTTCATGTATGACCTCCTTGATAGCCGAATGAACTGGAAAAGTGGGTCTGTTGGACTTCAGATCTTCAAAATATGTCAGACTCCTTCCTTTCCCTGCTCTCTTCAGGAATTCTTAAGGTTTCTCTGATAAGATAAACCAATTTATCCACAGACCTGGAATCCAGGGATTTTGAGGCACTATCATCATCTTCTTCCTCTGAATATTCTTCCATCATATCAGATTCTTCCTCCGATTCTACATAGCTTTTCACTCTGGAACGCTTAGAAGTAGTCATCTTACTTGAGGATTTGAAGCCTTCTGCAATCGCTTCTGTTATCCATTTCTTTAAGTCAGCCTGTGGGGAACTTTTCTTATCCCATTCATTCGCTGCTTCCGCCAGGCAAGCTCTGCACAAATTATTGCAGTTTGCACATCTATTAGATTTCTCTCTATATTTTCTGGGAGAATTCTCTTGAGATTTTTCTGGGCTGAAATAGAGGTCAATATACAATATATTATAGGCCTGTCGTGGCACTCTTTTCCCCCCTTATAATAATTTATAAAGAAATTATGCGGCTCACCTATGTCTTCTAGAGCGAGATCTTGAGGCAGAGGGAGAAGCCATCTATAATAATACAATTTACTTAATACTGAAAGATTAAGAAAAAAGAAAGAAGAGGAAAAAAAAAAAGATTTTTACAACATTGAATAGGAAATGTACCTTTAAAACAGAATCTGGATGTAAAAGGCAGCTTTCCTTATCACCAGATGACCAGGTAAGAAGATAGAATCAATTCCGAATGAAATTTGTAATTTTTAATTTTTTGGCGCGATATACCTTTAAGCGCGAAACTAATTCGCGCATGCACAGATTGCCCACCGGACGCCACCGTTACTGCGCATGCGCCGGAATTCCGAACACTGAAGAGCCAGGATCGGAAGAAACTCTGCCACTGCACGCCAGAATGACACAGAAGAAGAAGACTGACACAGGTAAGGACTACAACAAAGAGCTGGCAGGCAAATTAATAGAACGATAACCCACATAAATTCACAATTCATCTGTAACAACATTAAGACTTACCCTAGCTTCTCCAAAATCTCTGCCCTCAGATCAGGGGGGTTTGATGCCATAAGGGGAATTTTTAAGGCAACAGCCGACCCCACATCATAATATAGAACTTAATGTATAATTTCTCCCATAATAGTACAGATGCTAATCTGTACTAAACTCAGTTAGTCCTGCCTGTGCAGGCTGTTTACTGAGTTCTTCAGATGAAGAGAGGCTGAACTTCATCTGGAAGCCCATGGTACACATGGGAAGGTGGCCCAAAATAAAATATCCTGTTTGTCCTGAAAGGACAGGAAAAAAGACTGGGATGGAAGGAGGAGGGACCTTTTATACCCCAGTCTGGTCCAGATTAATTAATTTTTTCCTGTCCTGTTCCTGATTAGGGCAGAGCTACCCATAAGTGATGGTGCCATGATTAGCCAGGAATATATATATATATATATATATATATATATATTATCTGAGATTTACTTCCGAATTGCACCATGAATTTTCTAGATGTGACCCTTTCCAATCATAAGACAGATATTGTTTCCAGATGTTATTTTAAGAAGACAGATGGAAACGGCTTCGTCCATCGACAAAGTTGCCACTATGATCTGTGGCTGAGAGGGATTTCCAATAGCCAGCTCACAAGAAATAGGCGCAACTGTACCACCTCAGATGATTATAACCAACAAGCCTTTGTTGTGAAAAATAAATGAATTGCAAAAGGATATAATAAAAAATATATCGAGAGGGATATTAGAGGAGTTGCAAAGATTGATAGGGATGACCTCATGATGGACAGACTGAAACCTCTGAGTAAAATACTATCAACAAAAAAAGTTTGAACATGCCTTTTGTCACTAGGTTTAGCACGGATTATTTTAAAATCAAGAGAGCTCATCCTTTTATATACTCTTTTTGGTATTTTTTTTTTGTTCATCATATATGGGATGTGTGGGAGGTACACCTTTTTTAGGGTGGTTGTGTTTATCACATTTGTGTTATATAGTGAAGCCATGTCATACACAGTTGATATCCATACAAATTCTCTTCCTACACTAATCTCCCCATGATACATTTCTTCCATAATATCTATCTTTAGTGCCGAATACATGGAAAACTTTTGTAAAACAGTTAAGAGTTATTTAAAAAAATAATACTAAAAGTGAAAATAATAAAATTATAACTAAAATGTTTTTTTTTTGTTTTTTTTAAAAGAGCAATTAAAGTAATAGCCATACCTCTGTAATTTGTACAAGGGAACACGGCAAATGTATCTGTCCCTAATCTAATAAGTGGTTCTCTGGCAACAGCAAATGCTGCATTTAAATAGCACAGAAGTGTTGGTCCATTTCCAAAAACCGAGGGCAGATTGTGTGTTGCTGGGAATGTCCCGAACTCCGCTTGTTCACTAACAGTAAACTCAGCTGCAGCGTTCGGAGGATTAACACCTCGCAAAAGAGAGTGGACGATTACAGAGTACTTATAGGGTTACATACCAACAGATTAGTTTTCCCAATACAGCAAATAATATCCCGCGATTGAGTCCGCTCATTGATCCCACAGCTCATAGACACACGAAAAAGCTTTATTTTTACAGTATTACTGGAATCAGATATTTATTGATGCGTCGCTTCCCTGGAATTGCAAAATAAGTACAACGCTTTATTCAATATAATAACTTCCAAAGCAAATTTAGAATATAGCTGTTACTGAATCAGACCGCTTGGGGCTAGAAACTACACTTTCAAGTGCTCTAACATGATCAAAAAATCTACTTAGAGGAAATTAAAAATAGGATGTAATTGCACTATAACGGCATAGGCAACCTTCGGCACTCCAGATGTTTTGGACTACACCTCCCATGATGCTTTAAGAGAATTACGGGGGATGTAGTCATAGGCGTGCGCATCTCAGGATCTCCCCTGTCCGCTCATGCAGAGCCGGTGCTATCCGAGCACCGGCTCTGCTCTCAGCCTCCCTCCCCACCGACCCACAGGCAGGGAGGGAGGCAGGAGAGGACCTGGGGAGCTATTGCCAGCAGCGCTGCCGAGTTCCTCTCGCGAGATCTGAGCGTTGCCGCGAAACGCTCAGATCTCGCTAGAGTGAACTCTAGCCCCGCAGGCTAGAGTTCACTCTCCACTGGACCACCAGGGATGGCAGCAGCAGAAAGGATCCCCCCTCCCAGGCATAATGTAAGAAGGGAGGGGGGATATTAAGCAATCTGCCCCCACCTCCACTGGACCACCAGGGAAGGCAGAAAGGATCCCCCTCCCTACATAAGGTAAGAAGGGAGGGGGGATATTAAATAATCTGCCTCACCTCCAATGGACCACCAGGGAAGGCATCAACGAACAATAATCCCCCCTCCCTACATAAAGTAAGAAGGGAGGGGGGGTATTAAGTAATGTACCCCCACCTCCACCCCCTACAATCACCCACACACATACAGCACCCACAGACATACACAGCACCAACACACATACAGCACCCACACACATACACAGCACCTACACACATACAGCACCCACAGACATACACACATACAGCACCCACACACATACAGCACCCACACACATACAGCACCAACACACATACAGCACCAACACACATACAGCACCCACACACATACACAGCACCAACACACATACAGCACTCACAAACAGCACCCTCACAAACACACACAGCACCCTTACACACAGCACCTTCACACACAGCACACAAACAGCAACCTCACACACGCACAGCACACTAACAGTACCCTCACAAACAAAAACAGGACCCTAACAAACACACACACAGTACACTACCAGTACCCTCACACACAAACAGCACCCTCACACACAGTACATTAACAGCATCCTAACAAGCGCACACACACAAACAGCACCCTCACACACAGTACATTAACAGCACCGTCACAAACGCGCACAAACACCCTCACCCACATAGCACACTAACAGCACCCTCACACAGCGCACACACACACCGCAGTGTATGTGTGTGTGTGTATATATATATATATATATATACACACATATATATACATACATACATATATATATACGCGGCGTGTGCTTGTGCTTTAGGGTGCACACCCTAATGCAATAGGCTGCGCACGCCTATGGATGTAGTCCACAACATCTGAAGTGCCAAAGGTTGCCTATCCCTGCACTATAACAACATCAATAACATGAAGTTGTTATAGTGACTACTCTTTTAAATATCCAAAAAAAATCACTCTATAATGCTCGATACACTTTTGCAAAAAAGCATGAGCGTATGTACGCTTGGGCAATCCTTTTAATTGTGCCGAACGTAGACTGCCATACATATGTAGATTAGTTTGCACAAGCCTGTAAGAAGGTACGAAAGATGCCCTAAAGATTACAGTTCAATTTATAATACAAATTTTTAAAATGGGAAGATATGGCCAAAGGGAAGAATAGAAGGACTATTTTTGAATTTTGTGTGACTTGTTCTGACATGATTGTTGCTTCGAAAACAAGAGCTGGTTGTCTGCAAACTGCTGCGTTCTTCAAACTTACATGCTGTACATAGGGATCGAGCAGTACACAGGAGCCGTGTGTACAAACCTTTTGCCTTGTATCTCTGTTCATACTGATAACAAGTCTGATTCCCCAAGCAATGCTAACCATAAACATGTGTCTTACAAGGAAATGCTTAAAATCCTTAATGCGAGTTCATGGCTGCTGCTGTGCGTAGCGTGCAAATGTTCTGTGTGTGTGCTCTTGCTTTTAAACTGGACTCTGTCCCCTGTGTGCTACATACTTTTTGTTATATTTCGGCTGTCAGCGGTGATATATCAGAGCTGAGAAAAATGCAGATCTTGGCCAGATAAATTTTACTTATGTATATATATATATTTTTTTAAATCTAGACTTGGAACCAAACTGCAGATTACCATATAGAAGCATAAGTCCACAGGCTATTCTTCTTGAATTTCTCACTTCTGAATAAATTCTGCTCAATGGCGGGGCTGTTGGGAAAGCCCCCAAATTTTCTTCTGTGTTGGTCTATGTGGTAATTGTGGACCAGTGTTAATCCATGTATCCACTTCCAGTATCCCTTGTACCTGATTTTTGGGGTCTCTTGATATTATTGTGGCTGCATGAAGTAATCTATGTGACAAGTGAGCATTGGTCTATGTGTACATCAGACTGGATATTAGATCTGACAACATGATGGGCCTTCTAAAATCCCAGAACTCCATTCCAAACATCCGTTACATCCCAGGGTTGTGTGGTTTTAGTCCATATTGTAATAGTTCAGGAGGAGCATTGACGAGTTCTAGTTCTACCAGGTGCTTCAACCCAAAGTGATGTCCCTAGACCCGAAGGCCACACCTGAAGATTTACACTACCCCTTCACTCGTTTTATTTCCCTGCTTTGGTTCACAGTCTCTTCCCATCTTAACTAC
This sequence comes from Pelobates fuscus, assembly GCF_036172605.1. NCBI lineage: Eukaryota > Metazoa > Chordata > Amphibia > Anura > Pelobatidae > Pelobates > Pelobates fuscus. The sequence goes on from NC_086321.1 coordinate 371,103,590, forward strand.
CTCCCTACTTGTCTCTTCATCCGTCACTGCCAACTTTACCACGTTTGCCGGGTCAGTGCCTTGTTTTGGGCTCCTGTCATGCAATGTTGTGGGACCTGTCCCACATTCTACAATCGACCTAGCATTTTCGTTTGCAATTGTTTCTGACCTCAGACTGAATCTTAATGCAGGACGTGGCTCTTGCTGCTTAATGTATGCCAGGGCTGTCTTAATGCATGGGCACACTGGGCAGTTGCCCGGGGGCCCCACGAGCATAGGGGACCCATAGGCTTGCCAACTTTTCAGTATATTATTTTTGGAGATTTATTCAGAACTTTCAAATCCTCTTAATTAAAACCTTTAGGTGACTAATCACCTCAGTGTCAGCTGTTATCTGTACATGCGAGCTTGCTGTTGCGAGTACATACCTTGATGAAAACAACGCACACGTACTAATTGTACATACGCAAGACATAATCAGCACACACAAACTTTTTTGAAGTCATAAAGCTGTAATAAGGTAAATTGTAACAGTCCACATCAGTTGCCTTCCCCTGCTACCTACTAAACGTTTGTGTGGATTCCCTACTGTACAGCATGTCTCCTAATGTTTAAACACTGATTTTGTTATAAGCAACAATAAATATAAGCTTAATTTTATCGATAAACAATTGAATTACTGTTAGTGGTTGTGTAGGTACGGCCTCAGTGCACTGCTTTGCCCGGTGCCCTATAACGCTGTTAAGACGGCTCTGTGTATAGCCGCTGGAAGCCTTCTATTTCTCGCACCTGTTTGCATGCAGGTGTGTGTTGTCAGCCAGCTTTCTAAATTCCTAACCTTCAACTGACTGTATTAGAATTGAAGTTTTATTATGTGGAGGGTATATTTGTAAATTCCATAACCAAACTTAGCAGTGTAATATGGCACATGCTATGACCAACCAAAACTCGGGGGGTGGGGGGGGGGGGGGGGGGGGGGAGTTCTTCAAAATTCATTCTCATTCTCCGCTATTGCCATAATAAAATATAAAATCAGAGGCTCTTTATGTTTTAACAATTCTTTTTTTCAACCACCAAAGATTTCCATGCAATATTGCTGCCCGGTTTAATGATTGACAATCTGTTAGAGATAAAATGTCAAATATCTCCTTGTACATGGTGCTGTAGAATGCCTTTTACCAAAATGTAAGCAGCACAGGGAAAAAAAAAATCTGAATCCTTTTCTCAAATGCATATAAATAGGGGATCTAATCTGGAATGGTCAGGGTTTTGCAGTATCATGGGGATAACCTATATGATATAAACACTCAGGATTTCTCTCATATTTTACATGTAGCTTTTCAAAGGTGGAGGAGGTGGCTGATATCGATCTTAAACTGTTCTAATGGTAGTGCAGCGCATATCCTGAGCAAATATTCATATAGTGTTCTCCTTAATCTCATAAAGACCACAGGTTAGAAAAAATCTTTCATATTACCACATGCTTGGAACAGTATTAGTCTTTAAAATGGTTGAAGGATATCTCTAACACCACAACAACTTTGCAAGTTATAGCACAGAGAGAACAATGCACCCACTCTTCCTGCCTTCGGGAGAACGGAATTCCTGGACCTATGTTCTTTTGTATCGGTTCTTTTTTTTTTTCTTTTGACTTGTTACTATAAACTTAAATTTGAAATAATAAATAATTAAAACACAGGGGAGGGAGTACAGTTAACAGACATAAACCCAAATATCTTTATTCTCCGTCCTATAATCACAAACATTTATCGTATTTTACCTTTTGTGTTCAAAATCGTACAGACGTTTGTGGGGACTGTTTTGAGGCCTGACAAATCAATAATTTCCTTTTATGATCTAGAACAATAGTATTAATTATCTGCTATAACGATATATTATTTTCAAGATAACTATACATCCTCACCAATCCTTGCAAGGGATAATAGAAGCCATTACACAGAGTAGTCAATTGCTGTAAAAGACAAACAAAAAAACCACCACCACACCACTTTATCGGTCCTTTGTGTTTACTAATGCTACTGTTTCTGTATGTTTTTCTGAGCCAATTAATCATCAGGATCACTATTAAGAAGCCGTTTTATGCAGTATCTTGAAGGTGGTTATTTAAATATCCCACACTCTCATACATGCATGGTGTGAGAGGTTTGCTGATTAAGGATGTGCCCAGCTTCTGTCTTCTGTATATGGCCTTCCCTGGCCTCAATGTAAGCCAGCTGCTCTATTGATGAATATTTACGTAATGTGTCCGTCTTTAAAGGGATCGCAGGTGCTGCAGAGATAGAAAATACAAGGCTTTACCATAGACATAGAACACATGATACGATATATGGCTCAAACAATCTACATCCATCCAAAGCTGTATGCGGCGATCGTTCAGGGGGGGGGACTATCATTCTGTGTCCAACAAACTTTGCACCTCTATATTTATCAAATCCATCTATTTAGCTTGTATGTATCAAATGTCTGCCTGATTCCCTCTCTCTCATTCTGTATCTAATCTGTCTATCTCTGATCTTGATCTGTTGGCCTAGCTCTATGTCTGCAGTTGTCTAGTTCTGACTATAATCTATATAGTTTGTCTAATCTTTAACTATAGATCTGCCTGTATCTAATCTGTTTGTCTGTCTCTTTCAGACTATCACTGTCTCTCTTTGATTGTCAGTCTATCTATATAGAGAGTGTATGCATAGCGGTTTGTTTATCGTCCTGTCCAACTAATCAGTATCTCACTCATGTCCTGTCTAGCAAGACCATTTGAGATAGTTTTTAGGCCTTTCTAACATTGCACTGATGATCCTGTTTCAGGTAGTTACCCTCCTGACCCGAGGTATGGCTGAAACATCACAAGACGAAATTCATCCTCTAATTATCTGGCTAAATTTAGGTGTGCATGCTCCTAAGGACACAGAGCCCAATCCTTGTACAGGATGCATTACGTTATGTCGGAGTTAGTGGCCAAATTATCACACATGGAGATTCTCTTCGTTCTGTGCACCCCTTCATCTCCCACCCCCACCCACCCAGACACAGGATCCCAAAGTGTCAGATAGTAAATTTGTGAAATCCTAAACCTCCCACTGCCAAAATGTAAAGTATGCACGGACAACTGGGCCTCAAGGTATAAATATATACCAACGTTCTAAAAAAGCCACAAAAAACACCTGACACAATTCACTTCTTAAGTGACTTCGTGAGCAGAAGGTGGCTGATGTAAACCTACAAGTAAAATCACTGCTAAGATACACACGTTTCTGGTATCATATCTGCTCTGCCTTTGAGATGGTCATTTATAATCCCCAATTATAACAGGTAAGGGGATCCAAATTACTGAACTAGCTCCAGGTGGGTTTGCATATAACGTTAGGTTTTTCCTCCCATAGGATAAAAGACTGTATGATTTACCTCTTTTACTCACCTATAGAGCAAGGTGATCACCTTCCTAGTTTTAGATTTCTACCTGAGAACACAAAAATAAGTTAATATTTTTCAAAGACCATCTAGTGGATTCTGAACACAGTTTGGTATATCTGAATCTGCTGGATACTGCAATGTTCCAAGGTGACTCTCTGCGGGATAGATAGACATATTGTCACAGTGCTCACACGAGAATGTCCTTACCAGAGTGAAAACCGTCATTCCTGATCACAGTATTAGCTCCGGAGTAAGTTTGTCTGTCAAGTTGAGACATTTTCAAAGGAAGACTTCTAAATGCAATGCCACCAGAACACAGCTGTAGGGCACTTCTGGCAAGAGGCCACCCATTTTTACACCAGCAGACATGGTTCACAGGTCCTTCCAACACAGCAGTTTGTTAAAACAAGGAATCGGAGTACAAGGTGTTCTGTCTCCATTAGCCCAAGGACATTATTCGGATTGCAAATCTGGTAGGGAATACTTTGATCATGCTAGGATTTGGTCGGCATGTTACAGAGAACAGGGAGAGTCAGGTCTATTCAGAGATTTGTATATTGAGCAGAATAGACCTATTGTAAATTCTTTTTTTTTTTTTTGCAAAATTAAAACAAATTAGAGAAAACGTTTTCGTAGAATGTTTGTAGGTACTTCCTTGACCTATCAAGTTTGTCTTGAGACACATTGTTAAAAAAAACAACCTTGTGTATTCCAGTTTCCTTGACCGAATATAGCAGGTTTGTGGTTTGATGTAATGAAGCTGGGGGTTGATAATTGTAATGAATAAAGGCTGTTCAGCTGACACTGCAAAGGACAAGTTCATTATAGTACTCACATGCGTGTTTAAACAGTTGGGGCAACAGGCAGCGTCATTGATGGTATCACACAGCTTATCCGCAGTCGTTGACCAAGATGAATCTGGTCTCGTGGCTAATAGTGCCACTAACATCAAATCCTCTAGTTATAGTTTGGTGGTTATTGCCTGCTGTGCCATGTGGAGAAAGTTATATCACCAGATGTATATTAAAGAGTAAATTGGAAATCGGTCAAATATTACATACTCCATGGGACATTACACCGTGTTTTCAAGAACTAGACTCTAATAGTGCTATTAGATTACAAGGCCTTTTACTACAGCATCTCCCCATAATCCCCCTTAGGATGTGAACCGTGCAGAATAGCATCTTAAATTCAACATCTTCTGTCATCCTCCCACAGTAAACACAAGATTATGAGATGTTTTGGACACGGTCCATTATGAATTCACTGGGAAACAATCCCATATTCCCATTTCTTTTTGGAGTTGGGTTCCTACAATACTGTAGACTCCTTGTAAGGTGATTGGCCACCATAATCGCATGCTGGCTCCTCGGGCAGTGGAGCAATATATTTAAAAGCTGCATGCCGCACAGCCTTTTATTAGAACTCCTGGCACTTTTTATACTTGGGGATGGTGGCGTGTGTTACAAAGTATTACACTCTACTTCATTGTAACACTCATACCGCACTGAATCTATGTATTGCTTTACGTCCTAGTTTCTCAACCGGGTGTATGTGCACCACAGGCAAGGGGTACGCCAAGAGGCGGCCAGTGGGGGAGAATGGAGGCGGCAAGAGAGCTGTACCTTTCATGATCTTCCATCACTGCTCCCTCGCTCCCTCGCGCAGCCTACAGCGTAGTCGGGTTATGACATTACCCCGGCATCACTACAGTGCACAATAGAGCAGTGCTGGAAGAGCACAAAGAGGACAGCAGCCACACGGACCCCACGATAAGGATCCACGCCACCTCTCCCAAAGGTAGGAAAGCTGGTGGACTTACATAAAAATAATAAAAACATAATTTGTGAGTGAGTGTGTGTGTGTCAGTAAGGCCATCTGTATGTGTGTGTTAAATCAGTGAGTGTGTCAGTGTCCTCTGTGTAACTGTGTGTCAAATCAGAGTGTCTGTCGGTGAGTATGTCCTCTGTGTGCAACAAATATATGTGTATTATATTTTCATTTTGTGACTTTTATACTTCACATTAATAGTTCATACACAATATTCACATTGTCATATTTATATTAATAAAATACATTTTCATTACTACCTTTAATCAGGCTAGTTCAATATGGGATTAATCTAAATATTAATGTCTACGTGTTTTATTTGGAATTTAAAATCAATAGAAATGACTCTCAAGGCAGGAGTATTTAGGAAAAAATGTTAGATCTGCAGGGGTAATTCTCCGTAAAAAGGTTAAGAAACACTGCTTTACGTGATTTTATGTAGTAAGTACAATTAACGCCATCAGACGGGGGATGTGATCCTCCACATCAACTTCAAGAACCCTTTTACAAACTACCTTAATAGCTAGTTTGTATTTGGATATTTAATGATATATAAGTGTTTACACTATTAGTCTTACAAGCTAGTTTCACTAACCAGTAATCCAACAACATTCACCAATTTTTTCCTTTGTTTTTTTTTTTCCAAACCGCTTTAAAAGGGACATTAATAAAAAAGTGTTTTAGTTGCCTTGGCTCTGTCATCTTAGCCCTGTGAAGAACAACAGTGCAGTTTTGGAGAAACCACAATAGATAATTTTTTTTTTTTTAGCTAATCCCTCCTCCATTGGCGGTCTCTCAGACAGCCACTAACTGGTGCTTCCTGGATTTTAGTGGAGTAAAACTCTGCTGTCAGACGTTGAATGTCCTCACGCTATAGGGGGCTGTAAACACTCTACATTACTGCGGAAGCATTGATTCAGAGCTTTTCTATGGTGAAAGCTTGAAAGCACATGCCCATTAGGTCTCCCTCGCTTCTCTAAGAGGAACATTGGATTGGATCATCGGCAGAGGAGGCAATGCATCCTCCGTGATGTCACTAGAGAGTGGAGCTAAGCAGCACCGAGAGAACCTTGGTAATGGAAAGAGTCTGGAAGTAAAAATCCAGGGACACTATAACAATAGGAATGTGGGTGGGCCAGGTCGGCTATGTCCCCTGCAGCTGCATAGTTATCAAGATTAGAGTGCATCTTCAGTGCAAAAAATGGTAAGTCGGAGGGGGCTCAGCTAAATAAAGAAAAAAAACACTTATATCCAAAACAACCAGAGTATTGTTGTATGCATTGATACCTTTTTTCTTTTCTTTATTTTAACTCTCAAGACTCCCCCCCCCCTCCCCCCTCTCTTCCTCATACTGGTTATTTTGGCATCTTGTCTACTGGGCTAATATTACTTATCTATTATATCTCTCCCTATATCTATACATGACAGATAAAGTATTGAGCTGAGAAGTGATGCACGTGAATACACAAATACTCTGGAATACTGGAGTCCACTCTGGAAAATAGTAGCTAAATTAAGTAATCAAAAACCACACTGCCAGCGATAGCCTCATCCGATCCCCTTTACGTCTGATTTTGCTGAATGTGGCCTGCATTAGCATTGCACCTAGATGCCACAAAGTCTCTGAAAAAGGCAAGTCCAAGACCATGGGCCCAAGCCCGGCTCCCAATACCCACAAGCTAAGTCCCGAGCATTTCCGAGTCATAGATTTGTGCAGAAGTGCAGTCAGCCTGTATAGGGGGTTCCAGCTGGGTAGTAGATATTACAACATGCCCCACCATAGCTGTGCCCACAAACCTAAAAGTAGCTTTCTTTGCCACCACACGGTAACTCTGTTGAGGATGCTGTCCTGCTATAGGAGACAGGAATTCTAAAAAAAGATGTTATTGAACCTGGACAATGAGGAAGCAATGGCTAATGCTCTCAAGTCTCCCGTTTCCATCTCTGCATAGGCCAGGCATCCCCAAATTCTGTCCTTCCAGATGTTGCTGAACTACAACTCCCATGCTTCTCATTCATAGAATTATGGGAGTTGTAGTTAAGCAACATCTGGGGGGCCGGAGTTTGGGAAAGCCTGGCATAGGCCCTTCAGCGCAGTAGGGCTCTGGCAGTGTTGTTGGACTCCTGGATAACCCCCTTCAGTCCAAAGAAGAGAGGGCAGGTATGCGCGATCCAATCAGTCTGGTACCATGCCAGAAGAGCGTCCGTCTCTCCCACGCCAGTACTATTTGTAGGCTGCTAGAATCTCGATTCCAGGCAATTACAAAGGCAAATACCCCCAGATTCACCAGGTTAAGTGTGGATGCACTTAGTGAAACTTTTTCCCCCCAGAGAAAAATGATTGTAAAACTCCTCGCACAAATACATAGGTTTCGTATTTGCTCTGATGTTGAGCAATTGTATTAGTCCTTAGAGGACGACTTCACACACAAAAGTAATTCAGCTTTCTGAAGAGCATTATGTGTAAGGAGCTTTTCATGTTTAATTGCCGTTTATAAAAGAAGTGCAGATTTCTATTTGAAATCAGCACCTTTATAAATTGCAGAAACACTTTCCTGGCTGTCTGACGGCCCATAAGGTTAACTTCCCGATTCCGTTGACTCCACAGAGCTAACTGTAATGACAGGTGCTTGCTTGCAAATCAGTGGCTTCTCATTGAGGCTGAGAGTCTGTGATGGGAAAAGGTGAAGGTTTTGCAAAGGCTGCAGATAAGAGATCTGTAGCTTTTGCAAGATGTTTCTAGCTATACCTCCTTTATAAAAATAGAGATTTTAATGTTTTCATACATGTTTTCATGGGATATATCTACTAAATAGTGTTTTTTTCAATCCAGTGGAGTAACACAGGAACATAGAATGTGACGGCAGATAAGAACCATTCGGCCCATCTAGTCTGACCAATTTTCTAATTACTTTCATTTGTCCTTGGCCTTAACCTCTAGTTAGGATAGCCTTATGCCAATGTTGAAATTCAATGGCTCATTAAAAGCAGCACAGTCATGTCTCGCCTTTTTTTCAGACTAGCCCAAGGTTAATCCTAATCTTCTCTGCCAAACAAATTTAGCAATACAAATTGGGCCCATTTTCCTAAAAATACAAAATTGTAAAGCTAAATAAATCCCATAGAGCATCACACAGTTACATAAACTCATTAGACAGTGCATAGTTGGGACGTTATCGGTCAAAATAGCAAACTCACACTCTCAGGGATTTTCACCAACGTGATCATGCAAAGTGAATTTAATTTAAGGCCACATTGGACATTTTTTGACAGTCAGCTATGCTTCTAGTTCAGCTAATTTGGCCCAAATTTCACTTTGATTTCTCTTTTTTTTTTATTCTTTATTTTTGACGTGCTGAGCCACATAGTCATGTTAGTACACACATAACAGTAATAATTTGCATTACAATACAATTTGTGATGTTGAACAATTTTTGTCAAGGAATTAACATGTTTGTTAAGGTGGTATCAATGGTAGCTCCTCTAAGCCCATATGTCGATCAAGGCAAAATACTAGACCTGAAAGTTATATCAAACTGTACAATAAAACTTTTTATAAGTTGTGAAATATGGTCGAGTGCCTACTATCAAATTGTTATTTTTACATATCTCTTGTCTCAATGTAACGTTAACTAGGCACGTTTATACAATCCGCTTCTTGGTAGGCGGTTTGCTGTACCCATGATTTCACAGAGTGGAACCAGTATAATTATCAGATGTTGCCACTACCTTTGACGTTTTATGTTAACACCGTCATATTTTAGTATGTTTGTACCCTTAAAGAGAAGGGTAGAAAGTGAGAAAAGGAGAGAGAAGAGGGAGCGGGTTATTGATTTCTCTTTTTAATGAATAATCCTGCTTGATGACAAACACCGCAATGCAGACAGAGAAGGAAAGTTGCATTTTCCATTTTAAGAATATAATTTCAAGAACAATCTGGTCTTCACCTTATTGTTATGGTCAGTGAAGTAGTCTGCACCTCCAGTGGGAGCAGATCACTCCCAGTGCTCCTTTTACAAATTCTGATGTGCCCGGACAGTACAGCAGCACAGAAAGTGATCTGCACAGGGCACCCCCTCCGAGCTGGAGTTCCAGGCCAAGAAAATCAGTTTTGCAAAATTAAGGCGAATATAAAATGAAGATTTGTTTTTATTTTTTAATATGCTTTAAAAGGGACATTGTAACCATTATTACCCATACAGTTCGCCCAGCCCTCTCAGCTAATCAGTTGCTGCCCAACTCGGATGAAATTGATATTGATGATACAAAAAGTGTTAATTCTATTCTGTCAATGTGGCCAAGATGGGGGCCTGTGTGCCGAGAAGAGTTCCTAAAATGTTTTGATATTAAACAATGGGACAGCACTAAGAAGCTCTAAGCAACCTGATCACATAACGACTTGGAGGTATTATCTTGCATAGTGTGTCCCTTTAAATGAAAATAGAACAATTATAAAATATATACAAAAATATATGTTTCAGTTCAGAAAGAAGCCATGCGATTGGAAAGTAAGACGTCTCAGCTGTCCAAGGAAATGTTACATTTTGGCGAGGTTTCTTGTCCCGATAGAGCCGAATAAGCTTTTGGTGCTAAATGGACATTTAAATAAATGGCTTCCAGCTGTCAGACACGCAGAATCCTGTCTGCATTCCTGGCACGTATGATTTAATGAAATGTACAGCGATAATCTCAATTCAATCATTAAAATAAAACACTTTAAACCTTGCATGACAAAAATCACATCTTATTCCAATCCAAATGAAATTTTAAACCAGTTCTGTGAATGGAATGCTGCATGTCATCAGGTGGGTTTAAGGTAAAATATCAATATTAAGACACTAGTGATAATCTACCTTTTCTATGTTCAGTATCAGGGAAGAAACACCACAAGCACAACAAACCAACTCATATCTAAATCAATATTCGCAACCTTTATTTCCCACAATGCTCAGCAAGACAACACTTGGTGGTGTCGATGTAAGGGTCCCCATAGTACCCCAATCAGTAAAATGCTATGCTGCTTAGAACTGGGAGATTTGAGATATACCAGCAGTGTAATATTTACATCATTTACAGAATATGTCCCTCATTTTGTACACCTTGATTTATATATGTTTGCCTCTTTACCCATTGATGGATCTCTTACGGTGCATTGTGTCATGCATCTCCTTCACAAAACCATATAGCCGAGGTATGCATGTAAAAGTCATATCGCCCTATCCTTTTACTTAGGGGCTTATCTGGTTCATCACATTAATTAAACAGAGCTTTACAATATTATGCTATTATTATGACTATTATGATTATCACAGAGCTCCACAGCAATAAGAGCAATAAGACTCACAATGTGCTGTGCGTATGGCTAGATCCCAGAGCTCCAAAGCAATAAAACTCACAGTAATGTTCATTGTGCGCAAATGTATGACAAACCTGCCCACAAGCACACAAACAGATGTGAAAACATTAAAATGACCAGCTTGCTGAAGGAGTTTATGGGTGAAGGGTACCCCATTTAAAAGGCATTTTTATCATTTTATAACAAACACCCCCATGCTGTCAAACAGCCCGTAAGGTTTGCTCTCTGCATCCGTTACCTCCCCTGAGCTAGTGGAAATGGCAGGCGCACTTTAGTCGAGTGTGCTTGTCTCATGCGCATGCCTCTCAGACAGGCAATGCATGCGCACCACGGATAGCTTTAGAGGAAAAATGCATGCATGTATTCTTTGGGGTATGTTTTGTAAATCATGACTTTATGATTAAGCGTGAAGTGGTCCTTTAAATCCAGTAATATGTAATTCGTAAAGACCATGAGTACAGTAAATTCTTACCTTCAATTAAAGTTACTTTTAGAATGATAAATGCTAAACCACGTCCCATAAATGGTTAAAGTAACGGCATCCACTGGGTACATCATATGATGCTTCGCGCCAGCGAATATGAAAGCTTTATTGTTTAGGCTTTCTTGGAGTACAGCACAAACATTTAGCTTCCTTATCACAGATTATAATTGGAGATTTCATGACCGCAGTGAAAAGGCCGCTCTCGGAAACCATTGCCAAGCGCGCATTCTGAAAAACATGGTGATCTTAAAAGGATACTGGTTAGGTTCCAGACATACTGTGAGGGGAGGGTTTAAATGGGTCAGTATAAGCATTTGGCATTACTTAGATAAACTGCAGCAGTTGTTTACACCTCAGGGTCGCATGTGCTATGCCCAATATACCTGGCTCAGCCTATCATTGTCTCAACAGAACTGCCATCTAATCACATCTATAATATTATAATGCAACATATGTATAGCGTATATGGTTATTATAGTATGTAGAGAACACTAAATTATACACCCAGTCTCTGCTATATATTACTTAAGCCCTTAAGGACACAACATGTGTGACATGTCATGATTCCCTTTTATTCCAGAAGTTTGGTCCTTAAGGGGTTAAAGGCATCCTATAGTGCTGTTTACCTGGCACTATAGGGTCAATAGGCCCCCCCTCCCTCGCGACCACCCTCCCGTGGCACTATAGGGTCAATAGGTCCTCCTTCAGCAACTTACCTGAATCCAGCGCCGATGTTCCTCGGCACTGGGTCAGGCTCTGCCCACGCTCCTCCCCCGCTGTTGTCAGCCGGCAAGGGAAACCTAATGCGCATGCGAGGCAATGGCCGCGCGCGCTTTAGACCTCCCCATAGGAAAGCATTATTCAATGCTTTCCTATGGGTAAAATCTGACGCTGGAGGTCCGTGGGGAACAAAAGTCTGTTTGGATTCCCGGAAGCGCCCCCCCAGTGGCTGTGTGCTTGACAGCCACTGAGGGCAGACTTAGATCTGTAATGTAAACATTGCAGTTTCTCTGGAACTGCAATGTTTACATTGCAGCACTAAGTGCAAAAGGGTCACGACACCCAGACTACTTCAATTAGCTGAAGTGGTCTGGGTGCCTACAGTGTCCATTTAAATCATAACCCTATAATACAACATCTTCTGTATAGAATTGTACACCCAGTGTCTGCAATATCTAGCTTATATAATTACTGTATATACAGTATCTAGCCACTTGTACACTTGCCTGCTATGTAATATTTAGTGTATATTGCTATTATTTCTAGTATATATTTAACCATGTATCTAGAATTGTACTGTGTAGTTCTCCTACTGTATATGTAACAATGTAATTATATGTGTTCCACAACGAGAAAGAACAATGTATAGTAAAATATTTTATAAACTATGAATTCATTATAATAATAATAATAATATCTCCCCTATATTTGCTAGTTTACGTACAAAGTGTCTGCTATGTAATCTGTTTGTGCACTCATATATGTGAAATTATACATACCAATCAGGTGTTTCCTATTTGTTGATGATTTAAGGTGAAATTATATCCATGGGTATTTATATAAAGGAAACGACTTTCCTGTTGCTTACATTGTTTTACTTCCTATCTACTTAAAGACAAATTATAAACCCCTGAAAAAAAAAATTAAAAAAAATAAGTTGGATATAATAACATTTTAAAATGTGTACCATTTCCTGTTATCGATTTATATTTTCTATGCAGTTAACACACAGGTTTAAAGTTCACACAAACCTGATTTTCATACAGTGTTCTGTAAAAGCCACTTAAGGTCTATATTATAAAAAATACAGATTTTTTTTTCTTTCAAATTTTCTTTTTAGAGAGACATATAGATGTCCAATTTTGAGGGACGTGAAGCGAGAGCAAACAGTCTAGTTTCATGAAATACATTTTCTTGCAGTTTAGAATACCCAACATCTAGATCGTGGCAACCACATTAGTGGTTGGATTCCCATGATGCCATAGCAATAGTAAAACATCATAGGTGGTGTGGCAGAACCGGACACCTATTTGTATTAGAGACTGTTCTGTTCATAGTTGTGGCTTATCTGGTTTGACAATTGGGGTTCCCCAAACAGACTGGAGCTATATTGTTCGCATACCGAACCATCAACCCAACAGTTGGACAACCCAGGGGAGTCGTGTGCCTCCAGTTGACTCTATTCACACTTGGAAACCGCAAGGTTCTAGGCGGTCGGCTGGGTAGCCGTCGTTCGTATGACCAAAAACGTGGTGGCGGTGGCCATCTTTGCCCACGAACACAGACAGCGGTGTTTGGTCATCGAGTGCATGGAACTATAATCGGACACTCGATGGCGCGAACACCGCTGTTCGTTCAGTTCAGGAAAGAGCAGCATTCGTATAAAACAAACTCCCGAAGGAGGGGCACACAATCCCCTGCTACACAAATGGTTTCATTCGTTATTTTCTACGTTTCATACTCCTGAAAGAAGACCGGTCGAAGCCTAGTAATATCTGGAACCGGTCTAAACTTTACTCGAATGGCGTTCCAAAACCACCAAACGGATCGGAGGGATATTTTGACAAAGTGGGCTCTCAGATTCCAGCTATTCGACAAATTAACTTTTGGGGAGTTCTGAAGTATTAAAATGTATTTTATACCATTTATAAATATTGTATCTTTTCTGTAGCTGGGAGATAATGTAATTAAAGAGTTGTTCTTACTCAATCATCTCCCAGGTACAGAGGAGTCATCTGTGAAATGTTTATTTTTTGCATGTCTTCACTCAGGTCCACCGGGGAAAAACCCCTGGAATGTAATTTAAGAAACCGCTTGCATGGGGAGTTGCATAAAAGTTTATGAATAAAAATGAGTTGACTCCCAGAACTGTGTATCGTCCGGTTACTGGGGAAATTGCAATGAAATTGCTACACTGCGTTTATCTTGGATGTTCTACAGTCTACCAAAGATATTGACTTTAATATTGCAGCTCCGCTACAGGTGGTATTCTAGAACATCTGAGAATCTAACGTTTGCTTATATATTACTGCAGACACCCCTGCAGAATGTCAAAAGGTATTAGCCAGACAGTACAAACAATGTATTTACAGTCATTGACAGATCGATATCACGTCAGTTATTGTACAAAGCAAAATGCCTTTACACACCGAGGAAATGGCAGTAGGTTTTGATCCGTTTATAAAAAGTAAATTACAAGCTCTTATTGCCCTGAAGGAAACGCTATTAGAGAGGGAGGATTAGCGAGACCCTGTTTTGCTGAGTCAGTTATGTGAAACCCAGCTGCCCTGCATTCACGCACAGACTTGCTCAGTCTGGATCTAAAAAAAAATAAAAAAATAATCATTTAAAAAAAAGTTTACATTCTTTAAGCGAAGCAAGAACTAACCAGCAGATTTTGATTTCCCCCAAGAACTGTGTGAATCTGCATCCGCATCAGAAAAAATAAATAAAAGTAGTTTAAAATATGGCTTAAAAATGTTGTCCAGGCAGCATGGCCAAAACAGACCGCAGTGGTGGTTACAACCTCTGGAAGCCGGGGGGTTTCAAAGCAAAGCGCTGCATATGCAGACTACAAGCACCATAACTACTTCAGATACCTGGGATAGTCGCGATGTTTGGAGTAACCCTTTAACATGGACTTTTATACAGCTTTTATACTGCACTGTAGTTCATTTTGATGAACACACGGGGATACATAGAATTTTTTAATTATGATATCCATTGGGTACTTTGATCCACACATTTAGTCAAGATTGATGAAAAGATGTAGAACATTTTCTTCGTAATCTGCTTGCATAGGTTTGTTTTTAAATGTTTCATTTTTCAAATGGATTTAAAAGAAATTAAAAGTCACACGTAAAAGTGCAGATTTCAAATTAGACATTTGCACTTTTATAAAATTAATCTGGTTACACCCCCTTAGCTGTCAATCAGACAATCGATCCTGTTACTTCCTGGTTGCTGAAATCAATGGAGCTAAACTCAAGAGGCAGCAATTGGCCAGAGCACCTGCCTTGCAAAGACTTCTCATTGAGCTGCAAAATCTGGAACCATCCACATGTGTAATGGACTATTATTCCCATTATGTCTTCTCAAAGCAGGCTGTATAAACTGTAAATAAAAGTACATGTTAAATTATACATAAATTGCATTACACAATATTTCACAGATTTTCCAAACTGATTTACAATTCACGGTTCAGTAGTTAGCAAATACATCCCCAAAGAATATTCACAACCATAAAATTTCACCAAGTTCTTCTGCGAGGACGGTTGAATATTGCAAGAACAATAAGGATTTTTAGGGGCATTATGACTGGGTTAGTTAAACACAGCTGCCCCTCAAAGTCCTTCATTTTTCTTGCGGTCTGCTGGTTCCTCCGATTTACTGGAGACAAAAAAAATTCTCATAAAGGATCATAAAAATAACAAACATCAGCATAGCTTTTCTTAAGGCGTTTCCTGATCAAAGCACAACTCCCTTAAAATGATTATAATCACTTTTTATACGAATGGTGTTTATGAGAGATCCAGCCACCGTAACACAATTTACCAAGATAGACGCTGAACTGAAGACTAAAGAGACACTATAGGCACCCAGACCACTTCATCTCATTGCAGGGTTAAAGGGACACTGGACCCAGGCCACTTCATCTCACTGCAAGGTTAAAGGGACACTGGACCCAGGCCACTTCATCTCACTGCAGGGTTAAAGGGACACTGGACCCAGGCCACTTCATCTCACTGCAAGGTTAAAGGGACACTGGACCCAGGCCACTTCATCTCACTGCAAGGTTAAAGGGACACTGGACCCAAGCCACTTCATCTCATTGCAGGGTTAAAGGGACACTGGACCCAGGCCACTTCATCTCACTGCAAGGTTAAAGGGACACTGGACCCAGGCCACTTCATCTCACTGCAAGGTTAAAGGGACAATGGACCCAGGCCACTTCATCTCACTGCAGGGTTAAAGGGACACTGAACCCAGGCCACTTCATCTCATTGCAGGGTTAAAGGGACACTGGACCCAGGCCACTTCAATGGAAAACATTGCAGTTTCTAAGGAAGTACAATAATATTTACATTGCAGGGTTAACTTATCCTCTAGTGAAACACTGGTCGTCCTCAGGCTTTGCATGAGGACGTCCACCTTGAAAATCCCCACAGGAAACCATTGATTAAATGTTTTTTTTCTATGGGTATCCCCCATCGCCATGACATCTCGGTAGGAGGAGACGGATCCAGTGCTGAGGGATACACACACACACACACACACATCACACATAGGAGTGCAGATTTTAAATTAGACAATTAACCTTACTACACCCCCTCTGGCTGTCAATCAGACAACAGGTAATGTTACTTCCTGGTTTGGTTAGCTCAGTGGAGCTAAATTCAAGAGGCAGAAATTGCCCAGAGCACCTGCCTTGCAAAGACTTCTCATTGAGCTGCAGTGGGAAGTCTGTGATTGGACAGCCACACGAGTCATTGCTTTCAAAGGCGTCAGAAAAGAGATTTTGCTAGCTGTTTTTAGATATACTCAAGGGAAAAATAAATAAAATTAAATGTTGTCATTAGGGACATGTATACTAAATAGTGATTTTAAATTTAAACTGTGCAATGTCAACATTATTCACAATATGTTAAATTATCAGGAATTAAAAATGAACTTAAAAATTTAGGGAAGTAGAGAGGACACAAAAAATGCTGAACTGAGAATATTTTTCAATTCTGCTATAAAATCAGCTCACAGTTTAGTGAACACTGACCGTTATTCACTGAATTCCAAGCTAAAATCAAAACAGTCCATTTTTAGGTTCAAATCAACTCGACAATGAATCTTACAAAAAAAAATTAAGTAAATTAACCAATAAATAAATGTTTTAGAAATAAAAACCAACTTAACATTTTTTCTCCAATAGTGGATATGGGAAAGTGCTGTCAGTTCAGTGAACTTAGCCAAAAATGTTAAATTTGTTTTGAATTTCCAATAATTTACACACTATAGGGATCCTATAGTGTAAGGAATACAATTCTTAATACGTCTCCAGTACAAATTGGGGATTATAAGTAAACTTCTGAATTTGGATCATCGTAACATTCCAGTTTGTCTATTTCATCTTAAAATTTGCATTTACACCAAGTTTCACAATTTGGTGAATAAAACTGGCATTTCCAAGTAGATGGGCACATTAAACGATGTTTCCAATATATAACACTGTTAAAAATGAGCAAAACTGCAATAATCTAATATCTATTAAGCGGTTTTGCTACATCAATATAAATATATATATTTTTTTTTAATTTATTACATATTTTGCAAAAATTAAACGTAATCAAAAACAGTACAAAATGATGCATTTTTATTTCCATCACAGAATAAATAAATTAAAATAAACCTTCGTTGGAAATACAAAGTGCATTCTCGATTTGTAGATTTTTAAAAGTCTGAGCTGGTGCTTCCCACGTTTAAAATAAATGAAATAATTTGATTAAAACAGTATTTTATAATCATTTTGGGGGCACTCCAGAACTTTCCGGTGATTCAATGCATTTAACCCCTTAAGGACCAAACTTCTGGAATAAACGGGAATCATGACGTGTCACACACGTCATGTGTCCTTAAGGGGTTAAAGGAGGAGATGCTGATTGGCGCAGTGTGGCGTGTTGCCGTGCATGCGCAACAGCCTTGCAATGGAAAACAATTGGATAGGCTTGATCGATTGATGATCTCTGCCGTGGCGGCGGGGCCAGCTAAATCGAGACAGGCATGGCGTGGAAGATAATCTTGGTAAATAACATCTTTTCAAAGCGACCTGAGGGGAGTGGGTTACCTAAATAGTTAAACACCATAGTTTGAGGAATACATGGTTTAATTCCTGACACTATAGTGTTCCTTTAAGAACAGGTGGCTTAACCCCTTAAGGACACATGACGTGTCTGACATGTCATGATTCCCTTTTATTCTAGAAGTTTGGTCCTTAAGGGGTTAAACCAACCTGATAGTGCTCAGTCTACAGACAGATCTTTAAGGTTGCCAGGAGAGGCCTACTGCCGTACGAATAGTAAATTAGTTACTTTAACAAACAAGACAGGAAAAGTGCAAGATATCTAGTCCACAAAGACATCATTGAAATCTGTCATTTGGATATTTTGTTGCCCAAGTACAACTTGAAAACAGAACTTTGATCATGTATTCGCAGAGGTACATATAGTCCAGACAGAGTGTGTAGCGTTCCGACACAGAACTACATTAGAAAAAAATAAAATAATAAAAAGCACTTCCATTCACAACTCTCTAATGAATGGAATTAAAATTGTGTGCTCTATGCTAATCCCTTCCGATCAGTGTTTAAGATAACCATAACAACTCATTGTAGTGGTTATGGTGCTTAGAGTCAGTGAGCGCTGCATCCCCCAACGATTTGTGTCAGGAGGTCTTAATAAATATGGGAAGGGGGCTACTGCGTGGCCTTTCATGTGAATAAGTCGATTTCCCCACTACCCCATCCTGCATCACAGGAATTGGAGTTTACAAACGTGCCAAGTCTAGCCATTATTTTATCTATGCGTTTGTGAGCGTCGCTTGATGCTCAACCAGGTATATAGCAAAGAAAAGTGAGGAACCAATTTAGACCCACCTCGCAATCATTATATTTAACAATAAATTATCGATAAAAACTTTACCGACCTGCTGTTGCCGAAATAGCAAACATTTATTAAAGTACAAAAAAAAAAACGACAGATATCGGTGACGATTGCCTGGCCCCAGTTGATTAAATAGATCTCATTAAAACGTTAGCACATAAAGAAAGGTTACAGCACGCAAACAGATGTTGGTTATTTCAGTCATTATATAAAAGCACAGTTACTAAGTGCTGCTGTAAACTGTATCCATCAGATGATGAACTTGGCACCAGAGGTTTAAATACGAAACTATAGTTCTCACGATCCATTGCTAGCCTTTAGAGTCATAGGAGTTACAGTCCACGGTATTTTGAAAGCAGGAAGCTCATAGCCTCAAATTTCCCCCAATACTAACTACCTCCAAAGTTACTTCAGGTAAACATTACAGCGCCTTCAATGGCCCTTCAATTGTGCCTCGATCTTTTAATTGCAGAAATATTATAGCATTGCTATGTAATAAATTACTTTTTAAGATTGTATTTTAAAAAAAAGTCAGCTAAAATTTTCTGCAATGAAGACAAAAGTTGCTAATAAAACCAGATCGCGCATGTTCATTAATGATCGTTTTTTACAGAGGACAAAGATTAATGACATTCTATATCTGGGAATGTTACAGTAAAATCTCTCATTATGGCTAAACAAGAACGTATCAACAGTGAATTAAAACCCCAAAACGCCAGACGTGTTCTGATTTGGACAAGTTCTCAAACTCTGCTATAATCACCGTCTGGCTATTTCAGGCTGAATTTTGAGGTTTGTTTTATAATACACTGTTTAGTGAATAAATTCTAAAAAAAAAAATCAGACTTTTTTAAAACAGAAATTGTCAAAATTCACCGGGGAATTCATGGCCAAGATAGCTGAGCTGTACGCATGGCGGACTAGGAATTTTTCCACTTTGGCCATTAGCATAGAATTTGCAATTCCGCATTGAATGCCCCAAAGATTTATGGTTCCCAGAATAACCCTGTGAGAATGCAAAACATTAAATCTGAAATATTTAGCCATTCTCCGGGAAAACAGGATGAATAAAATCCTTCACGAATCCTTTTCTACTGAAAAACAGCAGCAGGTGTAACCCGAGACGGAACATTCTCTGCAAATTAAATCATTTCTAGGAATTAATATAAATGTCTGCAAACACGATTTTATCTGTGACTCTTCTTAAGATAAACTTTCTAAGAAAAAAAAAATGCCTTTACAGATCGTTTTGGAGAAGTTTGTTTCCTTAAAAATGGACTCTCTGTCCATTGTGATAATGTGTTACAAAAATATATGTCAAATATGGGAAAATAAATAATTCGAAACAAAAAGAACGTCACGTGAGCTTCCTGCATTTGCTGTAAACCTCCACGCTTTGCAGCTTCTGTATTGAGCGCTACTCAGACCAGGAAGTGGCTCTGCCAATCACGATGCTTCTGTACATTTCTACGGCTGAACTTCTCCCACACAGCTCTGCACAGCACAAGGATGTGAAATTGTGGCAGTTTGCAAAGATAGAAAATATGGAAGTACTGGGGCAAGACTCGGGGAGCTGGCGATTCAACAAATGCATATTCAGGGATTCAAAAAAAATTTTTTTTAAAAATCTGTGACTGATCAATTGGTCGATGAATCTGCCCCTTTGTCATGCAAATCCGAATCAATTTTTTTCTGCTCTGCTCATTTAACCCCTTAAGGACAGAGCTTCAGAAGCTTGACTTACGCTTAATGACACAAGCAATTTTTGCATTTTCTTGCTGTTTGCGTTCAACTGCAATTTGCATCTCTCTCATTTATTGCACCGACACATATTATATACTGTTTTTTAAAGGACAGAAAGGGCTTTAATTTGATATAACATATAAATATATAAATGCTTACTTATTATAAAAAAAATACAGAAAAATGCAAAAAAAATGAAAAATATTGTTTTTTTTTACAGTTTTTGCAATCATAATGTGTGCATAATTAGTGCAGGTTAAGTAAAGTAATTAAAAATAAATTCATTTATTTGTTCTGATTTACAGAATATATAATGTGTCTGGGATTTTAAGTTTTTTTTGGTAGTTACAGGTCACAAAGCACAAGGAGTAAAATAAAATTTTAATATGGAGCGATTTTAGAATTTGGTATGTTTGTCTTGTAAGCCTAATAGCCATAAAATAAAACAAAATTGCCACACAAAAGTATATATTTATATAAAGTAGACATCACAGGCTATTTACCTAAGTTTGTTTTGACACTTTCTACGTAGCCATTTTACCGCCAACCTCTGCTAAATATTGGAGTAAAATTGTGTTTTTGGGGGGTTTTCGCACACAAACGTATAACAAAGAACTTCTCATGTGTATTTTGTAAAGTTGGTGTGTGCTATTCCTGTACAAAGTTTTATTATGTGTTCAGTTACTTCTGCTGAGTACAACGGTACCCCCATTGTATGTCTTTGGCACTATTTCGTGAAGCTACAGTGCCATATAGGAGACCTGTCCTTTTCAGTATTCACAGTAGAATTTTGAGAGACGGATATAATGAGCCTATGCTTCCATTTGGGGTATTATAACAGTTTGACTGTTCAAAAACCCCCACAAAGGCCTACCATTTGTAAAAGTAGACACTCCAGGGTATCTCATAAGGTGCATATTGTGCCTTAACATGCCCCCATTTTTTTACCATTACATGCCAAAGTATGTGGTAAAAAATAATTGTGTGCATTTTTTACATACGGATTGCATTTTTGCTGGGCATTTTGTATATTTCATATGTGCCACTAAGTTCAAACCCCCCAAATTATGCTCAGCTAAGTCTTCTGAGTAAAAGGACACCCCC
Organism: Pelobates fuscus; assembly: GCF_036172605.1. Taxonomy (NCBI): domain Eukaryota; kingdom Metazoa; phylum Chordata; class Amphibia; order Anura; family Pelobatidae; genus Pelobates; species Pelobates fuscus. The sequence continues at coordinate 371,125,167 of NC_086321.1, forward strand.
ATTGTATGTCTATGGCACTATTTCGTGAAGCTACAGTGCCATACAGGAGACCTGTCCTTTTCAGTATTCACAGTAGAATTTTGAGAGACGGATTTAATGAGCCTATGCTTCCATTTGGGGTATTATAACAGTTTGACTGTTCAAAAACCCCCACAAAGGCCTACCATTTGTAAAAGTAGACACTCCAGGGTATCTCATAAGGTGCATATTGTGCCTTAACATGCCCCCATTTTTTTACCATTACATGCCAAAGTATGTGGTAAAAAATAATTTTGTGCATTTTTTACATACGGATTGCATTTTTGCTGGGCATTTTGTATATTTCATATGTGCCACTAAGTTCAAACCCCCCAAATTATGCTCAGCTAAGTCTTCTGAGTAAAAGGACACCCCCATTGTATGTCTATGGCACTATTTCGTGAAGCTACAGTGCCATACAGGAGACCTGTCCTTTTCAGTATTCACAGTTGAATTTTGAGAGACGGATTTAATGAGCCTATGCTTCCATTTGGGGTATTATAACAGTTTGACTGTTCAAAAAAAAAAACCACAAAGGCCTACCATTTGTAAAAGTAGACACTCCAGGGTATATCATAAGGTGCATATTGTGCCTTAGCATGCCCCCATTTATTCACCAATATATGCCAAAGTATGTGGTAAAAAATAATTTTGTGCATTTTTTGACATACGGATTGCATTTTTGCTGGGCATTTTGTATATTTCATATGTGCCACTAAGTTCAAAACCTTCAAATTATGCTCAGCTAAGTCTTCTGAGTAAAAAGACATCCCCAATGAATGTCTTTGGCACTATTTTGTGAAGCTACAGTGGCATATTGGAGACCAAGCCATATCAGTTTTTACAGAACTTTGAATTTTGACGCTGGACCTATGTGCAATTTCCAAGCATCTTCGTAAGTTTTAAATTCAAACTACCCCACAAAGGCCTACCATTTCTTAAAGAAGACACCCCAGGGTATTTCAAAAGGCATATTTTGAACCTTAGCGTGGGATATTTTTTCCGCTAGCTTGTACCAGGTGTAGTGGTAATAAGCGTGTTTTCTGCCTTTTTGACACACAAAGTGAGTTTGCACAGTATATTTTGCAAACCTTATGTGTACCACCACTCTATAATACTTTATATGTTGCTCAGCTATGTCGGCTGAGTACAAAAATACCCCCGTATGTACCTTTGCCAGGTATATGTGGACATCGGAGGGGCACATCTGGGACACAGCCATTCCATTTTTTTTCAAACTTTACATTTTTACGCTGTGCCCATGTCCCATTTTAGAGTATTTTACCAGGCTATATAATCCAAATACTCCATAAAGCCATACCATTTCTTAAAGAAGACATCCCAGGGTATTTCAAAAGGCATATTTTGAAAATTAGTGTGGGATAATTTTTCCGCTAGCTTGTACCAGGTGTAGTGGTAATAAGCGTTTTTTCTGCCTTTTTGACACACAAAGTGAGTTTGCACAGTATATTTTGCAAACATTTTGTGTACCACCACTCTATAATACTTTATATGTTGCTCAGCTATGTCGGCTGAGTACAAAAATACCCCCGTATGTACCTTTGCCAGGTATATGTGGACATCGGAGGGGCACATTTGGGACACAGCCATTCCCTTTTTTTCAAACTTTAAATTTTTACGCTGTGCCCATGTCCCATTTTAGAGTATTTTACCAGGCTATATAATCCAAATACCCCATAAAGCCATACCATTTCTTAAAGAAGACATCCCAGGGTATTTCAAAAGGCATATTTTGAACCTTAGCGTGGGATCATTTTTCCGCTAGCTTGTACCAGGTGTAGTGGTAATGAGCGTTATTAAATGTATTTTTTTACTTTTTAAAACTTTTTTTACTTTTTAAAACTATTTTTTAAACTTTTGTTTTGCTTATTCATTTTTTAAAAGTTTCCTAAACTTTCGTAAAACTTTTTTTTACAGATTTAACATTTTTCTAAGCTTTTTCTTTTACCGTTAACCCCTAACTAGCAGTAAGCAGCACTAACAGTAAATTCCCCATTTTCCCATAACTCCCACCCACCCCAGCTAGCAAAATATTTAATTATACAATATTTAAATTAGTTAATTAAATTAATTTAACCCCTGAGGGTTAAAAAATAAATAAAAGTTAATCGTCAGGGGTTAAAAAAAAATTAGATCACAGTATAATACTGTGATCTGTATTTTGATCACTGTAGGCAGTGATAGACTGGCAGGCAAGGGGTTAATTTTTATTTGGACTGGGTAAAGGGTTTATTTTTTTTTATTTTTTACTTAAACGTTATTAAAACTTTTTTTTTTACTTAATTTTTTAACTTTTTAAAGCTTATTTTAAAACTTTTTTAACGTTAACCCCTAGTTAGCCTAACACTAAATCCCCCAATTCCCCACTAACTTCCACCCTCCCCAGCTAGCTAAATTTATAATTTTAAAATATTTAAATTAATTAATAAAATAAATTTAACCCCTGAGGGTTAAAAAAAAAAAAGAATTAACCCTCAGGGGTTAAAAAAAAAATCAGATCATATTAAAATGTAATCCCTGCCAATTGATCACTGTAGTCAGTGATCAATTGGCAGGGAAGGGGTTAATTTTTTATTAAAATGGGTAAAGGGGGGGGGGATTTTAATTTTACTTTTTTTTTTTTACACCAGGGGGCAGGATCAGCACTGATCCGGCTCCCTGCACTTCACAGTGAACCCGGAAGTGCAGGGAGACGGAGGTGAGTATACAGAGCACATGTGCCCGCTCTGACATGCTGTCAGAGCGGGCACATGAGCTGGGACAGCCCGATCCGGTGCTCCCGGTCTGCCTCTAATGCAGAGGCAGACCGGAGCACCATTAACCCCACGATCGCCGCGATTGCGGCGATCTGGGGTTAATTTTACCGCGTGACGGACGAGGTCCGTCACCCGTCGTTAAGGGCATCCCCAGGATGACGGACCTCGTCCGTCACCCGTCGTGAAGGGGTTAAAGGTCATTTACAACCAACACTTATTATAAGAGCAGAATTTGTCTGATTGGGTTATTCAATAAATTGGACGGTACAGAGAAGTGCCCATGGAATTTGCATCTTATTTTTAAAGACAAAATAGGATTGGGGAACTTTTCCGGTTCTGCTATTTTGGAATAAAATTTGCAAACTTATCAATGCTCCAAAATTTCCAATTTACAGAATAACTTTAACTATGTCGCACGACCGGTCTGCATCCAGCTACTAGTCTTGTTTAGAATTTGCCATCATACGTTGCCACCATTTTGACTTTGTGTCACCTCTGTATGTCAATCTTTATGCTGGCTGCCGTTGGAACGTGTTGCATATATTGACCCTTACTTGTCCCTAGGATTTTGAGACCCTATATCACTGTTTTGCTCATTTATAAATGTCCACACAATTAGAACAAACAGTAAATCTCTCTTTATTCTCTAGTTAATCCTTGACGTTCACTGGGCCAGAGCTTGCAGTGGTGATTCTAGCACAACTTTCTTTTTTTCGCATCTAGAACCCCTCCCCCCCCCTTTAAAAGATTAATGTGAGCATTATGACCACTTCAGTGATTTGAAGTGGTGATGGTGCCTGTAGTCTGTCTGTATGTGCAGCATTTCATAGCAAAACACTCCACATACAGAGTTAATCCCTTTTTACTTTTGTGTAACTCCACTTCTGGCAGCGTCCCCGAGGTGTCGTTATCCAGCTTGGAACAACAAGTTCTATCCTGGCTAATGTCAATTCTGTGCATATTAGCAGTCTGACGCCAACACACACAGCATGCTGGTGACACGTTGGCATGTCCCCGTTCCCCGGCAAGGTGGGGGGGTGGAGGGGGACGACGTCGGCAGAGGAGAATCGGGCTCCAGGGATAACTTGGCCTGACTTTTTACCATTCCCCTTCCCACTTTTTTGGAGGTGAGTGACATTTTTTGCATTGAGTAACTCTTTAGGTCAGCAGCTATGTATAACGGCTTCCATGGCCCTCATTTCTGACATCCTAAAGAACAACAAAGCCAGAAGTTAAACTAAAGTGTAATGGGGGAATACCCAGAGCGTGCAATGTATATGCCACTAGACCACCAAGGCAAGGAAGGTTTCTGGCAAGGAGTAGCCCGTGGAGCTGGGGTGAATCTACTTAGGTGCCTGGACCTAGGGAAGCAAATAGGTTTAATGCAATGAATTGTGGGATAGTGTCGGCATGTGAATACCACCTACAGTAACATGGCACCGGCTTATAACCTGAAACAGTGCGTCAGCCAAATGTCATATTTCACTAGCCATACATTAACAATCACAGCCTACAGCAGGGCAGGAGAGGGGATCCCGGGGGCACCAAGCCAGGTACATCACTAACACCGGCCCTGTCACAGGAGAATTAGATTTACCCCCTCTGGGGAGGTCCATTGGTTTTGGCTTAAAAGGGGCAAGTTATAAACTATCAAAAAAATAAATAATGAAAAAGTAGACAGTGAGGTCTGAGCCATATCACCTCTTCTATACAGAACAGCGGTGTGTGCACATTCAAAATGGCAGCTAATTCAATTATATGCAAATAATTATGAAAATAGGATCCAAAATCCAAGCAGAGTAATACACAATATATCTGGAGTCTTGCCTTAGGGCGACATAGTGCATCTTTGTATAAAAAAAATTACCGAGCCAGAAAACGCACGGCCTTTAAATTAACTGGGGACAAAAAGAAAAGGACCCCTAGGTACTGAAGAACAGCCTTAACCCCTTAAGGACACATGACATGTGTGACATGTCATGATTCCCTTTTATTCCAGAAGTTTGGTCCTTAAGGGGTTAACACAGGTAAAGCATCACGAAAGCGAACTTCTTCATCTTATAAGATGTTCTGGCGACAGTCTGCATGTTTTCAGAATTCTACTCTGTGGGGGGTGGGGGGGGAATGGATTCTGGAACAATAGCCAGTCCTACACATAGGAACCCCAATAAATCTCCTCCAAAAGGAACAAACTGCAAAGTGTCAGCAAATATTCACAGCAAACAATACAGGTCTAATGGGTTAATTTGAATAACACTAAAAAGGTTTATTCACTAAATATTAGAAATGGCAATGGATTGAAATCGACAATTTTGAGAATTGTTTCTAAAATCAGCATTAATTGCCTAAACGTTGCAGCTCCGCTCACAATTCACTGCTTAGTGAATACACCCCTAAGTGCGCAATCAGGCAGCAATGTAGTTAGGACACATAATTCCCCATGGGCTGGTAAACTGGCGGATTTTGAAAGATCATAACTATTGCATGTACATGGACATGGTGTCACGTCAAACTGATCCAATAAAAGAATTTTAGAGTAAAAAAATAATTAAAAAATAAATAAACAGAGGACTTAAAATTTCGCAAGAAGTATTTGCAAATAGTACGGACTTGAAATAAAAAGCAAACAGACCAGATGAGGTTGTTCTGGAAATCGTAAACTGCGGAGAACTAAAAATAAGATTTCATATTTAAACGCCAAACTAGCCAAATTGGAAAAGTTCTCCGGTTTGGTTATTCAGGCCTAAAACCTACAATTTTCCGATCAATTCAGATTTAGAGAATAAATTTAATACTGAAATGGTTAAAATCTAAACAATTGGAAATTTTAAAGTGTGCATGAATTTCGAATTAACGGATTGATCTTTTTGTCCAAACTTGGTTTACGTTGTCAGTTTGTAACGAAACCCCATTTAAAAAAAAAACTATTTTCTCTCTCTATATTTTATACACACATAAAAAAAATGTTTATGGTAAATTAACTAAACATTGAATTATAGCAAACAGTTTTTTTGCCTCACTTAGCCAAGCTGTCAATACAGCATTGTTTATAAAAACATTCTGGATCAGCTATAGTTCGAATTCTAGTCGATTCAACCCAATAGCCATCCAAACTCAATAAGCATCAATATAGAGTGCAGACATTGACTAGTTCCATTTTATTCCCAGAACAAACAGGGAGTGGAAATGGACACGAGAATGGCAATAGTTAATCGAAATTAACTATACATTTTCTAGTGAAGATATTTTGCCTAAAATCTGCAATTCTCTAGTCATTTCTCCCCAATTCCCGATGTAGTGGATACACCTCACAGGATCCACAAGTTGTACGTAAACCAGAGGCCTCTGAAATCTACACAAGGCCCGAATAATGCTTCAAACACAGAATGCGTCTTTGGAATCACTAATTGACTGTGAAACTGACAGGGAGTACAAGACAAAAATGCCCGTCTGGTCTCAAAGGGGCTCTTAGCCAGACTACTGATTAAAAAGCGTTTTCACTTAACTGGGACATATCATTAAGGTAGATTACAAAACCAATAATTGCAACTCGCTGTAGAAGAGGTATATGTTAAAAGGAAAAACACACACAAATTGAACACCCAGCTGTTGTAATCTGAGGCCTGGTTCTTGCTGACGGTGTACGGAGCCCTCGAGAGCCAAGAACTGGGACTTCGTAGGCCAGTTGGGATTTAACTACATCTCGCCCGCAAAGACCCAGTCCTAAACTCTCTCCGTCTGCGATGTGACCATAAGGTTGTCCAAAGAAGAATGGTAGAGGTTACTGTAACAGGTTCGGAATTCGCAATATAACCAGCTCAAGGTCTGTCCAACCTGACAATTGCAATCCAAAGACTTTCTTATAGCTCGTGTAGAATACAAAATGAATGTCTATTCTGCCATCAGAGAGATATCAAATCTGTCTCTGGTCTGCAAATACGATCGGGGATATCCACTAAAGTAAGAACTGTCAGGAATTTAAAGTATGTTTTAAAATTTACGATAAAATAGCCGAACTACAAAAATTCAAAGACAATATAATCTCTATTCAGTTTGGCCTTAAATTTGACATATACTTTGAAGTCACGTCTTTAGTTAACAACCCAGATTTGTGTCCATGCCCATCACGTGGTTGATTCTTAAACTGAAAATTTTAAGGCGCCATAACTTACCTGGATAAAAAAAATTGAATTGGCCCAATTATGGACTAAAACGGGCTACTGTCCAAAATGTCCCGGTTAGTATATAATCTGCCAAGTGTATGAAGTCCTACTGCGTGAATGGAGTGTAATATATACAGGCCAGGGATTATTGACTAAACACTGAATTAACAGTGAATTTGCAAAACTTAAACCGAAACATTCAAGTCTGAACTGAAGCCAAGTGGGGGACGGGATGGAAAAAGAGCAAATAAGATTTAGCAAAAATGTACATTTTCCATTAGCGTAATTCACAGATCGGTGCATAGAAGAGTTCTTTTTTTAGGGGGGGGGGGGTTTAATGGGACTTGCGGAGTCCAAGATTACTTATAAAATCACAATATACAGGCGAGGGGAGTACCGACACATGTATTCTGTCAAAGTATGGTTTATATACAATTATAGAGAAAATATTATATAGATAAAATTATCCATGCAAACATGAAAAGTATTTTCCTGAAACAGTTACACTAAACAAATAAAGAGTTAAAAATTAACCCAGTTTTTGCATCTTAAAAAAAAAAAAGTTAAGCTTAATTTTATTCTGTTTGATATTAATGGACGTGACCGATTGTGAGCACCCAAAAATGTATCTCCGCACCAATCCTTGCTACCCCTAACTAGTGCACCTTCTAAAACCTCTTACCCCGCACTCCAGTTACAAGACATGTATTTACCTACTAAAAACCTGAAGAAAAATGATATTACTGAAATAATGGATTTTCCCCCCCATCAATTTCACACCCATTACTAATAAGATCAGTGCGAGGTGTCTCCAATCTCCCAGATACAATGTAACATTACCTTGTGCCATGTGGCTGGAGAATGCACCTTTAAATCAGGGTACTTATCCTGGGTGCCCAGCCAGAGGGGCAGTTGGAGGTGTCCTCCCCCCAGCAGTGGGGCAGGTAATCACTGGGTCATTGGAGTGACAGTCTGGCAGATCTTAGAAAGTTTCTCCAGGCAGGTCCCACGTGTTAAATGACACAACCAGCAGGGCAACCACCACCCACACCCCCTGATCCAGGTCAGGAGCCAGCCCTGCCACACCAACTGGGGAGGCTGCAGCCAAGTCCTCATTATTGCTTCTCCCCATTGATCCAGCAATGCTAGGTTTCCAGGGCTAATTTTTTTTTTTCTGTTTTAATCTGCCCCCCATTCACTCCCCCTCATCTAATAACCAGAAGTCTGCAGGCAGCTCAGTAGCTGGAGCTGCTTTCATTATACAAAGTAAAGAAGTAGGGCGCCCTCTCGTGGCCAAACTGCTTAATAAACCAGTTTAAACAGGACTTTATTATTATTCAATATGTCTTAACCCATTAACCGGACTGTTTTGGCCATGTTGTACGTTAAGGACCAGGGCTGTTTTGGCCATGTTGTACGTTAAGGACCAGGGCTGTTTTAACACTTTTGTGGTGTTTGTGTTTAGCTGTAATTTTCCACTCAATCATTTACTGTTCCCCTACAAATTATATACATGTTATATTTTTTTTTCAGGACAAGGGGGGCTTCCTTTACATACTAATATTTGTATCATGTCATATAATTTACTTTAAGAAAAAAAAAATATGGTGAAAAATTGAAAAACAAACATGTTTTTGGACTTTTACTTGAAAAATCTTTTACTTATCTACAAAAGCTAATGAAAAAAACTGCTAAATAGATTCGAAATGTTGTCCTGAGTTTAAAAATACACAGTGTTTACATGCTTTTTTTGCAAGTTATAGGGCTATAAGTACAAGTAGGAGATTTCTGTTTCAAAATATATATTTTTTAAATTTATCAACAGTGACATTGGAACACATTATCTGTCATAAATCCCGGAATCACACCTCACACGTACATATTTTTTTAAAGTAGACAACCCAGGGTATTCAACATGGGGTATGTCCAGTCTTCTTTAGTAGCCACTTAGTCACAAACACAGTTAGCATTTAGATTTGTTTGTGTGTTGCAAATGCAAAAAACAATTATGAACGCTAATTTTGGCCAGTGTTTGTGACTAAGTGGCTACTAAAAAAGACTGTACATACCCCATTTGCAATACCATGGGTTGTCTTCTTTTGCAAATGGTATGCCATCATGAGGGTAATTCTCATACCCGGGCTACTATACGCTCTCAAAGGCAACATAACCAACCTGGCAAATTTCAATGTGAAAAAAACTTGACCTTTATATTTGACCCTGTAACTTTCAAAAACACTATAAAACTTGCACATGGGGGGTACTGTTATACTCAGGAGACTTTGCTTAATACAAATATTACTGTTTCAAAACAGTAAAATGTATCACAACAATGATATCATCAGTGAAAGTGCCGTTTGTGTGTGAAAAATGGACAAAACATCACTTTTACTGACAATATCATCGCTGTGATATGTTTTACTGTTTTGAATCACTAATCACTAATATTTGTGTTCAGCGAAGTCTCCCGAGTAAAACAGTACCCCCATGTACAGGTTTTAGGGTGTCATAGAAAGTTACAGGGTTAAATACAGTGCTAGCAAATTAAATTCTCTGGACGTTTGGCCTGGATTGTCAGGCAGGTCCCCCCAAATTACAATCAATAAAATTACTTAATTATGTAGAAATATGACATAAATATGCATGTAGAATTTAAATATATATATTCATATTTATATATTTGAAGTCTATGTGTATATTTATGAAATTATTTCTATAATTTTGCATATGGATATATATTTCGTATTATTTTTATTTATTCATATATACATAGATATATATATCATGTCATTCTAAATGTATTTTCATATAAATATATTTATATCAAAATACAGTTAGAATGGGGGCATGGCCTAACCACAGAAGCGGACAGTCGCATGGCCTCTGAGCTCCGGCTAACCAAAGGACAAAACTCTAAAAATAGGGGTGACCCATGATCAAGAGGCACCCAGGAAGACCCCACCACTTACCCCATGGGCAAGAAAACAAAAAAACTTAAGCCCGATTGATCCAGGCAAGGTCTGAGCATCGGAGACCTCTGGCGGCAGGCACATGGCACCCAGGAGCCTAAGATGGCATCCCTCCGCAGCAGCTGTTCAGACTTCTCCGACGGGGCATCGGAGGAGGAGGAGGGAGACCTCACATCAGCAACGGTGCTGCAAACAGCGGTACGAGCGGCGGCCTTGCACCCCACACCCGACACTGCTCCGGTGACGCTAACAGCCATCAGGGAGATCATGGCAGACCTCCAACTGAAAATCTTGGCAGATGTGGCCTTGATTCGAGAGGATCTGCGGGGCTGACTGGCCGTCTCGGTGAGGTGGAAAACAAACCACGAGACCACACGCAACAAATTAAAGAGCTGACACAAAGGGTGGAAGAGCTAACACATCAGAACACAATACATGAAAGCAGATTTGACACCCTGGAAGACAAGAGGAGGCAGAAGAATTTAAAACTCAGAGGGGTCTCGGAGAACCTGCCACCTGAGGAACTCCCACACTTCGCCAGATGCCTCCTAACGGCCTTACTAACACCAAAGCAGGCAAAGGCAGTACCACTGGAAGGCATATTTCAACTCCCAAAACCAGCCAAAGCACCACCCGCAGTCCCAGGAGACCTCGTGATGCCATTTCAAAGTCACAAGGATAAGGCAGCGGTGCTGGCCGCCGTCAGAGGGCAATCACCCTACAGCTTAGAAGGGATATCCATAACCTTCTTTGCGGATCTATCTGGAAGAACCCTTGCCTGGCAGCGGTCACTCCGACCACTCACCTCCTTCCTATGCACGAAGACCATCAGCTACCGCTGGAGCCAGGCTCGCTCGCTGCTGATCCAACGCAGAGACACCACCATCACCATACAAGACCTGCCAGATGCGACAAAACACCTACAGGCACTGGGCTTGCCCCCGGACTTTTTGGGCCTGACAAATCCTCATGGCTGGGACCCTGCGGCCAACCGTGACTTTGTACCCAGGGACACTGCTTCGACCTCTCAGGCCAGGGCCACAACCTGACTCTAATATGGGCCTGACAGGCTTACACCATGATAAGACCCATCCAGTATTGCCACTATACCTTCGCACCTATTAGGCTATCCATATTCAGGCAAAAGACCTATGCCCATACCCAACTGATACACGCCTGACATTCACCTCCCCCCCCCCACGCCTCAGGGCAACCCAGGTGAAACTCACATATCCTCCATCTGCACAGCCCGACATCCCCCGACTAGCGCAGCCCGAAGGAGGGCTTAGATCAGCTACACCTAGATGCACTAACTTCCCGCTAAGCACAACCCCTATCCATCAGGGAACTGCGGGGCCTGGACCCCTCAGCCATCATAGGACAGGGACCACAAGGATGACAGGCGCACATACAGCACCAGCATAACATGACCACCTCAACACTGACTCTTCCATCCGTGCCCACTTACACATGACATGCCGCTCTCCACCCTGCACCTGCTGGGAACACACAGGAGGGAAAAATAGTAACCATGGGGAGACCATAGATAGCGCCCAGACAGGTGGCTGGAGGGTCCGCGACCCACCGCAAACTAACACGGCTACCTGAGGCCTAATTCGCCGAGGGGGACTGTCTGGGCTGTCTGGCAGTCTCCCCAGACCAGGAGCAATGCCGATCGCTGGAGGGGGACCAACGCCGATCGGGTGAGTTACTATTACCGTTATGATGGTTCAGAACCGTCATCGGTCCTCAAGGGTATGTTTCCCATACGTAAATCAGTAGATTTAGTCAACTAAAATACGACTAAAACTAAAATGGCTTTTTAGTCAAAAGACTACGACTAAAACTAAATTGAAATTTGAAGCCAAAATTAACACTCTTCTGTAGACGTCCTATACTGGACTTTTTAGGCTCCAGTCTGTTTGTTTTTTTTTATTATCTCACTAAAATTATATTCCCAAAATACACAAAATACTTGCTTAATCCATCAGAAACATACACACGTAAACTTTAATGTAAGTAACAAGAGGCAAGACTTTTTATATTTGCATATATTTTTCTAAACATTGTTTACTATTAAGTAATACATTCAAAATACTTAAAACCAAAACCAGTCAGAAAATGTAACATCCTATATGTTTTGAATTACTTATACTGTGGGAATTAAAATATTGATAAAATAAGACTGGCCAGGAACCATTTGATTGTGAAATTTTAAGACATTGGCGATAGAAGCACTCACTTGTTTGTTTTTTTACCAAACATGAAATGGACAGGATATTTACTAAAATGTGAATTGAAAGTGAATTTCAAATTAAAGCATAGCTTACTTAGAGAATTTTTGCAGTTTGGCTTTTTCGATCTTTTATTTGAATTTCACTTCTTACTTTATTGAATTGAAAAATCTTAAAAATTCTAGGACTTCACTATAATCACAGCTTGCCTAATTGGTTTATCTTAAAAAAAAACCTCTGAATTGTATTAAAATCCAGATGGATAAATAAAGGATAAAATAGTGAAGCTATGGCTGAAATCGAGTTTGGGGAATTTTTCCAAATGTTTTTAGCCTTTTTTTAGTCTACATTTGCCACTCTGATTGTAATGTTCAGCAATTCATAATTCAGCTAATAATCCCCTACATGTTGCATTTTGTTTTCCATTTCACTTGTTGGTGAATAACTCCCGTCCAATGATAGATCATTGTTTGTTTTTGTGGTAAATAAATAGTACTGCCCGATAGTATTATGGGCTGATATGCTACTACAGCAAATCAATGAATTAATCAGAACGCTTCGTGTGAGATCTCATGTGTAATTAATGAATTGATTTTGCTCTGGCTGCATGTTATTCCTGCATATTGCTGGCCAGCACCATACGTGTATCTGAGAGCACGCGGAATCTGTCTGGGAAATCATGGCTTTAGAAACATTACTCAGTAAACGTGAATTGCTGGGAAGTCACCAGAGAATTTGCAATTTTTGGCCAAAGCTCTGAGTTGGAATCAAAATGAACTTGTCTTTGCACAATAATATGCAACCCCAGGTTAATTCCCAAATATTTGCATTTTTCTGAATAAGCCTCTAAACTGAATAAATAAAAAATATTCACTGTGCACAAGGGAATTGGTGAAGTAAAAATACCTATCTCGGAAGAACAACCCCCTCCCCTCAAATATATGTATATAGATATATATAGAGAGAGAGAGAGAGAGAGAGAGAGAGGGAGAGAGAGAGAGAGAGAGGGAGGGAGAGAGAGAGAGAGAGAGAGAGGGAGGGAGAGAGAGAGGGAGAGAGGGAGAGAGAGAGAGGGAGGGAGAGAGAGAGGGAGAGAGAGAGAGGGAGAGAGATAGAGAGAAAGAGAGAGAGAGAGGGGAGGGAGAGAGAGAGAGAGAGTGTGTATATGTGGAAGAAAAACAACTACAATTCCCAGAAATTCATGACATTGTGACAGAAATAGTTTTTCAGAGACCGGGAGGAAACACTTCAGGTTGAGAGAAAGGGGCAGAAAGGTTGTGTCCCTTTAATAATACAAACCCACCCAGTATAAGTAACTGTAAGGTTATGTGTAAGGAGGTCCCCTGTCTCCCCGCACACAGTGTATTATAACTGCAGCTATAAGGTTATGGTGTAAGGAGGTCCCCTGTCTCCCTGCACACAGTGTATTATAACTGCAGCTATAAGGTTATGGTGTAAGGAGGTCCCCTGTCTCCCTGCACACAGTGTATTATAACTGCAGCTATAAGGTTATGGTGTAAGGAGGTCCCCTGTCTACCCGCACACAGTGTATTATAACTGCAGCGTTAAGGCTATGGTGTAAGGAGCTCCCTTGTCTCCCCGCACACAGTGTATTTTAACTGCAGCTATAAGGTTATGGTGTAAGGAGGTCCCCTGTCTCCCTGCACACAGTGTATTATAACTGCAGCTATAAGGTTATGGTGTACGGAGGTCCCCTGTCTCCCTGCACACAGTGTATTATAACTGCAGCTATAAGGTTATGGTGTAAGGAGGTCCCCTGTCTCCCCGCACACAGTGTATTATAACTGCAGCTATAAGGTTATGGTGTAAGGAGGTCCCCTGTCTCCCCGCACACAGTGTATTATAACTGCAGCTATAAGGTTATGGTGTAAGGAGGTCCCCTGTCTCCCCGCACACAGTGTATTATAACTGCAGCTATAAGGTTATGGTGTAAGGAGGTCCCCTGTCTCCCCGCACACAGTGTATTATAACTGCAGCTATAAGGTTATGGTGTAAGGAGGTCCCCTGTCTACCCGCACACAGTGTATTATAACTGCAGCGTTAAGGCTATGGTGTAAGGAGCTCCCTTGTCTCCCCGCACACAGTGTATTTTAACTGCAGCTATAAGGTTATGGTGTAAGGAGGTCCCCTGCACACAGTGTATTATAACTGCAGCTATAAGGTTATGGTGTAAGGAGGTCCCCTGTCTCCCCGCACACAGTGTATTATAACTGCAGCTATAAGGTTATGGTGTAAGGAGGTCCCCTGTCTCTCCGCACACAGTGTATTATAACTGCAGCTATAAGGTTATGGTGTAAGGAGGTCCCCTGTCTCCCCGCACACAGTGTATTATAACTGCAGCTATAAGGTTATGGTGTAAGGAGGTCCCCTGTGTCCCCGCACACAGTGTATTATAACTGCAGCTATAAGGTTATGGTGTAAGGAGGTCCCCTGTCTCCCCGCACACAGTGTATTGTAACTGCAGCTATAAGGTTATGCTATAAGGAGCTCCCCTGTCCCTGTATCCCTGCACACAGTGTATTATAACTGCAGCTATAAGGTTATGGTGTAAGGAGGTCCCCTGTCTCCCCGCACACAGTGTATTATAACTGCAGCTATAAGGTTATGGTGTAAGGAGGTCCCCTGTCTCCCCGCACACAGTGTATTATAACTGCAGCTATAAGGTTATGGTGTAAGGAGGTCCCCTGTCTCCCCGCACACAGTGTATTATAACTGCAGCTATAAGGTTATGGTGTAAGGAGGTCCCCTGTCTCCCCGCACACAGTGTATTATAACTGCAGCTATAAGGTTATGGTGTAAGGAGGTCCCCTGTCTCCCCGCACACAGTGTATTATAACTGCAGCTATAAGGTTATGGTGTAAGGAGGTCCCCTGTCTACCCGCACACAGTGTATTATAACTGCAGCGTTAAGGCTATGGTGTAAGGAGCTCCCTTGTCTCCCCGCACACAGTGTATTATAACTGCAGCTATAAGGTTATGGTGTAAGGAGGTCCCCTGTCTCCCCGCACACAGTGTATTATAACTGCAGCTATAAGGTTATGGTGTAAGGAGGTCCCCTGTCTACCCGCACACAGTGTATTATAACTGCAGCGTTAAGGCTATGGTGTAAGGAGCTCCCTTGTCTCCCCGCACACAGTGTATTTTAACTGCAGCTATAAGGTTATGGTGTAAGGAGGTCCCCTGTCTCCCTGCACACAGTGTGTTATAACTGCAGCTATAAGGTTATGGTGTAAGGAGGTCCCCTGTCTCCCCGCACACAGTGTATTATAACTGCAGCTATAAGGTTATGGTGTAAGGAGGTCCCCTGTCTCCCTGCACACAGTGTATTATAACTGCAGCTATAAGGTTATGGTGTAAGGAGGTCCCCTGTCTCCCCGCACACAGTGTATTATAACTGCAGCTATAAGGTTATGGTGTAAGGAGGTCCCCTGTCTCCCCGCACACAGTGTATTATAACTGCAGCTATAAGGTTATGGTGTAAGGAGGTCCCCTGTCTCCCCGCACACAGTGTATTATAACTGCAGCTATAAGGTTATGGTGTAAGGAGGTCCCCTGTCTCCCCGCACACAGTGTATTATAACTGCAGCTATAAGGTTATGGTGTAAGGAGGTCCCCTGTCTCCCCGCACACAGTGTATTATAACGGCAGCTATAAGGTTATGGTGTAAGGAGGTCCCCTGTCTCCCTGCACACAGTGTATTATAACTGCAGCTATAAGGTTATGGTGTAAGGAGGTCCCCTGTCTCCCTGCACACAGTGTATTATAACTGCAGCTATAAGGTTATAGTGTAAGGAGGTCCCCTGTCTCCCTGCACACAGTGTATTATAACTGCAGCTATAAGGTTATGGTGTAAGGAGGTCCCCTGTCTCCCTGCACACAGTGTATTATAACTGCAGCTATAAGGTTATGGTGTAAGGAGGTCCCCTGTCTCCCTGCACACAGTGTATTATAACTGCAGCTATAAGGTTATGGTGTAAGGAGGTCCCCTGTCTCCCTGCACACAGTGTATTATAACTGCAGCTATAAGGTTATGCTATAAGGAGCTCCCCTGTCCCTGTATCCCTGCACACAGTGTGTTAAATATTTACCATCTACTTTTTGAGCATAAAATTAAGAAATACATATTTTAAACAACTATAGCACTGAAGTCCAGTTTGGCTGATCAGGTTCCCCCTCTGGTCCCGGGCCCCTTCACACTCTGGTAGGCCGCTCCCCGACTGGTTCCCTGGACCGCCGTCCTGCTGTTGGCGGCAACGATGCCCTCTGCCTGGTACTCTATGGAGGATGTCCGGGCAAGGCCTTACCCTGCAGCATCTATCTGTAGTCCAGAGCCGTGAGGTCTTGGCGTGGCTCAGAGTGATGTGAGGAAGCTTGCTGTTGCGCAAGATCTCCCTGACTCGCGCACACAATTGATCAAATTTATAGAGAAGCACCTCCTCTGCTTCAAGTATGTCAGCAGGTCGCAGAGATGTACAACACAGCCTATGCCCACATGAACCTGCTAACAGTCAGTCAGCGGAATGTTCTGTCAGCGAGTAGTCACGTTTTGCACCCAAATTGGGCTGAGTACGTACTGTAAGTATGTGGCTTATTTTTGAAGAAGCTCAAACCACATGCAACAAGCTTGGTTGGCTGTCAGGCCCTGCACATAACCTCTGCAGTGACATTCTGTGTATAAACAACTCCCAAATGTAGACCCAAAAAGGTAGAAAAAAAGGTCTTATGCACAGAACAATATGGTAAATCCCAGATTACAAAGTCCTCTTTTAATGCATCATTTTGTCTGCTCGGGCGTATGAATATCCGTACTTCTTGTCTCGTGTAAAGCATTATATAAGTAATCTCGCAATGTCCCTTTAAAGATTGTGTTTGCTTGTTAAAACCCGGGACGGGTGAAATCTCTCACCGAGTAGAATAAACCTGTGAACTGCGTTTACGCTGCAATTAACACATCTTTACTGAGAATTCAGAATAGGGGCAACCAATTTCAAAGTATAATGAAATAGTTTAACATAATGTACAAATATATGTTAAAATAACAAAAACTCTACTTCAAATGATATCTATCTGATATTAGTAAGATATTCTAACAACTACACCACTGTTTTTTCTAAAGCGAGTGATATATTATTAAAATGTCAACTTCAAAAAGTCGAGCTCCATAATTAGGCCGTTTTTATGGCTGTTCATAAAGTAAAAACTCAGAATATAAACTAGAACATAACTTATTACAGGTTAATAATCTATAACCAAAACACTTGTCAGTAGTAAGGCCTCAGCAGATCCGCCATCCGTAGGTAAGTGCAGAGCATGGACATTTTAACGCTCATTCATTCGGGGAGATGAAGGACAGCGGTGATGATCTCCCGCGAAGCGCGCGCCTTACCTGACTGCGTTAACGGCTGCCATTGCACTTCCAAAGCGACGCTAGAAGCATGCAATGTACTATCACCCTAGGGAGGCAAAGGTAGGAAAACTGAGACTTATATTGTATTTTAATGCTTGCGTTCAATTTAGTGAAAAACCCTGTTAACTTCAGCCAAATTTTTAACAACGCTGGATGTCCTCACACTTTGCAAATCCCCATTGGAAAGCACTGAGTAGTTTAAGGTCTTTTGTCGTGCATGTTGATCAGTTGATGTTGGAGGAGGAGCCTGACTCAGCGCAGAGGCCTCTCGCTGGAATTAGTTACGTATTTAAAGGGTTATTTAACTGTCTCATTGCTGGGGTGGGAGACGTGGAGGTAGAGAAACACTGTAGTGTTAGAAATACAGGTCTGGGATCATTGTAAAGCGGGGTTCTCCAAACTCTGGCCCTCCAGATGTTGCTAAACAAATCCCACGATTCTCTGGCTATCTAGTTCATTTAAGGAATCATGGGAGTTGTAGTTCTGTAGCATGGAGGGCCGGCATTTGGAGAAGCCAGCTCTAAACCTTAATGGACACATGACGGAAATATTCTGTCATGATTCCCTTTTATTTCTGAAGTTGTGTCCTTAAGGTGTTGTGTATACAATTTATCGCCTTTAGGGGGAGCTGTTTGCAAACATATCCGGGATTATTCCACATTGTGACACATTAATTTATAATAAATTAATACATTGATCGTTGGAAGAAATGCTCAATTTATCTATAATCACAGGTTCCTCGTTTTACTATTTTATCTTTAATGTTGCAATATCTTAAAATGCACCTTATTTAAATTAAATGAGATAACATGAAATAAAATAACCCAGAAAAGCTTTTTGTATTAAATCCTCCAACAATGATACTTTGTATGAGAATTATTTGAATGTAAAGAAAATATCGCCCTCACTAGCGTTATGTAATGAGAGGCACGGACGGGGATCGAACCCGTGATCTTCGGTTTACGAGACCGACGCCTTACCACTTGGCCACCGCGCCTTGTTTAACCCTCCCGGCTCCAGACTGTAGAAATGGCTTTCAGCAGCTCACACAGGGTTTCTTATATTATTTCAATTTATTAAACACTGAGTGCGGGAGGCAGAGGGGTAATAACTAACTCACCCTGCTCAATGATTACTGAGACCCTTTGTGTGCCAGTGAGCTGCTCAATGATTACTGAGACCATTTGTGTGCCAGTAAGCTGCTCAATTAACACTGAGACCCTTTGTATGCCAGTAAGCTGCTCAATGATCACTGAGACCCTTTGTGTGCCAGTGGGCTCTCTGCTCAATGATTACTGAGACCCTTTGTGTGCCAGTGGGCTCTCTGCTCAATGATCACTGTGATCACTGAGACCCTTTGTGTGCCAGTGAGCTGCTCAATGATCACTGAGACCCTTTGTGTGCCAGTGGGCTCTCTGCTCAATGATTACTGAGACCCTTTGTGTGCCAGTGGGCTCTCTGCTCAATGATCACTGAGACCCTTTGTGTGCCAGTGGGCTCTCTGCTCAATGATCACTGAGACCCTTTGTGTGCCAGTGGGCTCTCTGCTCAATGATTACTGAGACCCTTTGTGTGCCAGTAAGCTGCTCAATGAATACTGAGACCCTTTGTGTGCCAGTAAGCTGCTCAATGATCACTGAGACCCTTTGTGTGCCAGTGGGCTCTCTGCTCAATGATTACTGAGACCCTTTGTGTGCCAGTAAGCTGCTCAATGATCACTGAGACCCTTTGTGTGCCAGTGGGCTCTCTGCTCAATGATTACGAGACCCTTTGTGTGCCAGTGAGCTCTCTGCTCAGCAATTACTGAGACCCTTTGTGTGCCAGTGGGCTCTCTGATCAATGATTACTAAGACCCTTTGTGTGCCAGTAAGCTGCTCAATGACTACTGAGACCCTTTGTGTGCCAATAAGCTGTTCAATGAATACTGAGACCCTTTGTGTGCCAATTACTAAAACTCCTTTGAACCCTTGGTGTGCCAGTTTATATGCCAATATGTACCCTTGCGTGCAAATTATTAAAGCCCTTTGTGTGCCAGAGTTTTTGTTGATGCACATGTTCCGTGCCAGTGACAGCTCCGGTGGATGTCTGAGCTCCCTTTGTATGTCAGTGTGGTAATTACTCCGTGGTCGCTGTAAGGGGTTAAAATGAAGGCACGGACGGGGTTTGAACCCGTGATCTTCGGTTTACGAGACCGACGCCTTACCACTTGGCCACCGCGCCGCCCTGAGCGCTCAGCGTCCCTCCCCACCACCTGTAACACGGCCTGGGACGGCGATAAGTGATGCTTTGGCGGTAGGTAGGGGGCGCTTTTGTGCATGCAGGAGACACATTTCGCGCGGCGTGACTTCCCGCATTTGGCAGCTCGTGGAGAAATCATTAGTGGGTGCAATTCACAGCGCGGACACGGGAGGGCAGCAAAGTACCGACAGATCTCATACTGACACACACACATACTGACAGACTACATACTGACACACACACACACATACTGACAGACTACATACTGACACCAGGGCCGCCATCAGGGGGTGACAACCGTGACAGTTGTCACGGGCCCGGCGGCCCTGGGGGGCCCGGACTGCTCTGGCAGTCCTGGGCCCCACTTTCCCTCTCTGCACACATAGATAGCGAATATCGCTATCTATGTGTGCAGCCCCGGGCCCCCGGCTTCCCTGTTACCGCAGAGGGGGCCCAGGCAGCACACAGCTTCTCTTCTTCTCGTTTCTGCTAATAACTCTCGCGAGACCCGGTTGCCATGGCAACGCTCCGCGGGTCTCGCGAGAGTTATTGGAGGAGAGAAGAGAAGAGGCTGTGTGCTGCCTGGGCCCCCTCTGCGGTAACTGGGAAGCCGGGGGGCCCCACCATGCCACCGGACCACCAGGGATGGAATCTCCCCCCTCCCTAGACACAGGTAAGCAGGGAGGGGGGAGAAACAATTTAATTTTTTTTTATTTTTTTTATTATGTTAAAATGCCCCCCCCTCCCCCACACCCCAGCACATTTACACACACACACTGCATACACTGACACAACACACACACACACACACTGCATACACTGACACAACACACACACACTGCATACACTGACACAACACACACATGCATACACTGACACAACACACACACACACACACACACACACACACACACTGCATACACTGACACAACACAAACACACACACTGCATACACTGACACAACACACACACACACACACACTGCATACACTGACACAACACACACACACACACACACACTGCATACACTGACACAACACACACACA
Source organism: Pelobates fuscus (assembly GCF_036172605.1). Taxonomy (NCBI): domain Eukaryota; kingdom Metazoa; phylum Chordata; class Amphibia; order Anura; family Pelobatidae; genus Pelobates; species Pelobates fuscus. The sequence goes on from NC_086321.1 coordinate 371,146,041, forward strand.
CACACACTGCATACACTGACACAACACACACACTGCATACACTGACAACACACACACACACACTACATACACTGACACAGCACACACACTGCATACACTGACACAACACACACACACACACTACATACACTGACACAGCACACACACACTACATACACTGACACAGCACACACACACTACATACACTGACACAACACACACACATTGCATACACTGACACAACACACACACACACATTGCATACACTGACACAACACACACACACTATATACAATAACACAACACACACACACTACATACACTAACACAACACACACTCTGCATACACTGACACAACACATTCTGCATACACTAACACAACACACACTGCATGCACTAACACAACACACACTCTGCATACACGGACACAAAACACTATGCATACACTGACACAAAACACTGCATACACCAACACAACACACTATGCATACACCAACACAACACACTCTGCATACACCAACACACTCTGCATACACCAACACAACACACTCTGCATACACTGACACAACACACTCTGCATACACTGACACAACACACACTGCATACACTAATACAACACACACTGCATACACTAACACACACACTGCATACACTAACACAACATACATACTGCATACACTAACACAACATACATACTGCATACACTAACACAACATACATACTGCATACACTAACACAACAAACACACTGCATACACTAATACAATACACACACTGCATTCACTAATACAACATGCACTCTGCATACACTACACACTAACACACTCACTGCATCCACTATACTGACACACACTCTGCATTCGCTACACATTAACACACTCTGCATTCACTACACTAACACACACTCTGCATCCGCTACACACTAACACACTCTCTGCATTCACTACACATTAACACTCTGCATCCGCTACACACTAACACACTCTCTGTATTCACTACACATTAACACACTCTCTGCATTCACTACACTAACACACTTTCTGCATTCACTACACTAACACACTCTCTGCATTCACTACGCATTAACACACTCTCTGCATTCACTACACATTAACACACTCTCTGCATTCACTACACATTAACACACACTCTGCATTCACTACAAATTTACACACACACTACATTCATTACAATGACACACTCTGCATTCACTACACCCTAACACACACTCTGCATTTATTACACACTAACACACACTCTGCATTCACTAAACTATGCACACACTCTGCATTCACTACACTAACATACACTCTGCATCAACTGTGCACACAGCATCCACTACACAAACATCCTGTATTCACAGTACACACACTACATCCACCACAAATTGAAACACTCTGCATTCACTATACACAGACACTGCGTCTAATACACACACTACATCCACTACAGACACTGCATCCACTAAACACATTTCATCTAGTACATACAAACACTACATCCACTACACAAACACACACTACATCACTGTACACACACTACATCCACTACTCAAACACACTCTGCGTTCACTATACACACTGCATCCGCTACACAAACACACACTCTGCATTCACTGCACAAACAGTATCTAATACACACAAACACTACATCCATTACACACATTCTAATTCACTTCCACTATACACACCACATTCAGTCCCGCATCATTGTCAGCAGACTAGGTAGGGCGTGGGCGGGCCCGGGAGGGAGGGGGCGGGGGAGGGGGGGCCCAGACCTTGTGCTTTGTCAGGGGCCCCAAAATTTCTGATGGCAGCCCTGACTGACACACACACACACATACACATACTGACAGACTACATACTGACACACACACATACTGACAGACTACATACTGACACACACACATACTGACAGACTACATACTGACACACACACTCACAAAGACATACTGACAAGCAGATATACATACTAACACACACACATACATACTACATACACACACACAGACACACATACAGACAGACTTCATACTGACACACACACTCACGAAGACATACTGACAAACAGATATACATACTAACACACACACACACACACACACACATACATACACACACACACACAGACTGACATACATACAGACAGACTTCATACTGACACACACTCACGAAGACATACTGACAAACAGATATACATACTAACACACCCGCATACATACAGACACACACACACTCTGATACACACACACAGACATACATACAGACAGACTTCATACTGACACACACACTTACAAAGACATACTGACAAAAAGATATACATACTAACACACACGCATACATACAGACACACACACACACACACTGAAACACACACAGACATACATACAGACATACTTCATACTGACACACACACACAAAGAAATACTGACAAACAGATATACATACTAACACACACACATACATACAGACACACACACACATACAGACATACATACATACTGGCACAAAGACATACATACTGACACACACACACTCACAAAGACATACTGACAAACATATATACATGCTAACACACACACACATACATACATACATACATACAGACATACTAACACAAAGACATACATACTGACACGTAGGACTATTTATATTTGCTGTTTTTTATCTTAAATGTAAGTAATAAATAATTCCTTTTTATACTCCACTTTGCCCTGGTTCACACTTTGCACTTTATCTTTTTAAGGTATTGCAATTTGGGACATCAAAACGAAAGCTTTATTTGAGATCTGAAAGTGGAGCTTCTGGATAAAGATTATCTGAAAAGCACATTTTTTACTGGAGTAATAGTGAGTTGCCAATTGGAGCCTGTGTATGAGCAGTGTTTTGTGTACATTTTACACTATGTTGTATTTCCTTTTTTCTTAATAGAACTACCCAAATATTTTATATACAAACACAGATATACACTGACACACAGACATACCGTGACACATACTGACACACAAACATACACACTGACATACATACTGAAACACAGACATATACACTGACACACACATACACACTGACACACACATACATGCAGCTCATTTTTTAGCCACTCTCCTATTTCTTACCTTTTGGGTGCATGAGGGTGGCTGGCTCTCCCCTCCTCATTACCTCCTCCCTCCTGCGTGGATAAGCTAGGAGGAAGTGACGGGGCGTCACTTCCTCCCAGCACAAGACATTTGCCAATCTGGGGGCCCCAAGGTGCATGGGCTACCCAATGGGCCCCATCTGTGTGCGGACCCCAGTGCAGGTGACCGGCGGCAGTTCCGCCGCTACAGATTGGGAACGTGTGGTCTGGGCTTCAAGGACTGCTGGGTCCATGACAACTCCTGTCATGGGTTTCACACCCTGATGGCGCCCTAGTTCTGAGTCTGGCTCTCCTCTCTGCTTTCTCCTGTGCCTCTTCCATCCATTGTGGGTGTTAGCTGGGAGAAAATGCCAATGCTCATTTCCTCCCAGCACTGCCAGGGTGATTAAATGGTTGTGCTAACAGAGAGCCACAGAACACGACCGGACCATTAAGTCATATGCCCAGGTGGCTCTAAATGCACGGGCCACCCAATGGGGCCCCCTTCAGCTGCACCAGTGGTAGTTTGCTGCTGCGCAGGGCACACACGCACATGTATATATATATATATATATATACCGATAATCAATACATATATACACACACACATACATTTGTAATATGAGGGCCTGGGCCCCCAGGACTGCCGGGCCTGTCACATTCATCAGGGCTGCCACCAGATCTGCCATTTTTGGAGATACTCTATTTATTTTATTCTTTATTTTTGTGTGCATAAAGAATACAAACATGCTGGTAATGCCACAATAGCAGATACTGGCAGCTTATGGTTAACAGAAATATGGCATAGAATAAAACTGCACAATTTTTATAATAATCAGGCTCAACATTGGGTAAAACATTACTGAAAAGAGAGTAGCAAATAAAGAATGTGACTAGTCGTCTTACACAATAGGGACTTATACTCTTTTAAGCTTGCGTCCGGTGAAGCCTGCTGAAACATGCTGAGCATCTTGGACACATAGACATGTAATATAGCGTGTGATACATTGCGTGTGGGTCACAGTCTAGTTTTTCATGACTACTTAGATTACAGTATGGTAACGTTTGATTGACATGCAAGCATAGGTGCCAGGGAAGACCACCAGGTCTACAGGAAGGCAACAGCCCGCGGGTGTATGTGCAAGTGTGTAATTAGCAAGATAGGGTATGGAAATGGTTTCACAGAGTGGTAGCATCAAAGCAATATAATCTCATGGCTAATAAAATACTGGGCATTGGAATCAGTAAATTAAAATAGAAAAAAAATCAATAAAATGAAAAATGAAAGAAATTAATGAAAACCATGCTCAGCTGCAGTAAAGAGTCCTCGGCAAACAAGAATTAGACATGACAGCAGTGCAGATAAAAGAAACACGTGTCCCAGTGAAACGTAAAGTAGTTGTTGGACTCTGGTAGCCAGTTTATATTAGGCGCTCAACCAACTCCAGATCTCAAGGCCCGCAGCCTGGTAGCAGGGGTCCGCTCAGCGATGTGGTGTAGCCCGCCGCTCCCTGAGATGCAGGATGGCTTGCAACCGTGAGGTCAGAGCTCCGCTGTGGTGAGGTGATTCTGCTGGCGTGAGGTGATATGCTTAAGGAGGCATACTGCAGATCGTGGTACCGAGGTGTAGGCAGGTGAGTCGGGTCTCTCGCTGTATTGGGGGTTTGACACTGCACCTCAGACCGATGTAGCACTCCAGCTTGAAATCGCGTGTATGGTTTCTTCTGAACCGCCTTGTGTCTGGGTAAAGTGCGGCGTCTGACCCTCCGGCGTGCCACAGCCCACAGAGCTGGTGGAGCTGCTGGCTTGGGCAGGACTCTCCGAGGTGAGTATGTCTCCGTGTGCAGTGAGGCAGAAGGGAACTTCCGACTCTTCAATTGTTGCCAGAAGATAGAGAAGAGTCGATCTAGCCTGGTTAGGAAGTCGCTTTGAGCATCACTGGCATGTGTAGCACATGCAATCTCCGCCATTTTAGGTAAGGCGATGTGTGGCCCACCTGCTCTCCCACCCTCACTTCGGGTCCCTGCCTTAGCTGGGTATTCCCACAGGGGAGGACCGGGATCACCCCCACTGGTCCAAGGGGAGGGGGGGGGGTGCTGGTTTCGGCTGTCTGGGCACCTCCGGTTCAGGAGCTCAGCCGCTACTCCCGCCAGGTCCGGTGTACCTTAGGCCCCAATTGCCATGGTGGATCCCAGGGTCTCCCGATGGGTCGCTGAACACTTGCCTGCCTGTTTGGTATGTCGGCCATTGCAGACTTTATGGCAGACTTCATTTGTTTTGTCCCCAATTGAGCAGTAGCAGGCTTTAAAAATGCTATAAAACGCAGGACAATGGAGGAGCTCAAACAGGACACGTCTGCTCTCCATGGCTGTCAGGCCTCGCCCCCTTTGGAGATACTCTGACCCAGTCATCTAGCCATCACTATCTGGTCCTTGTCAAAGTCACTCAGATCATTTCACTTGCTGCCTAATATATCGCACCCTTAGACAGGAGCCAATGTAGTGCATGTGTAGGCTCTGGGCTGGCAAGATGAGGGAGATGGAGGAAGGCAAGAGCTAGCTTCCCCTTGTAGGCACTAGACAACAAAGGTAATTTATGCACAGAATTGTCATTAGGCAGCCGAATTAGCAATAACTCCGTATGTGCAATGTTTCCCAGCTAAAAAACAGCACATACGGACTCCTACCACCATGACCACTTCAAATCACATAAGTGGTTATAGTGGTTGGAGTCACTCTTTAACTTTAGGGGGTTGCATCCTGTAAGGTGATCTTCGCTTGATGTGGCCAATCCTCCTGTAGCTCAGTTGTTTTAGAATCTCGCAAACACACTCAACTAGGATAGGGAACAAGGGAGTAAGATTAACTTAGAGACAGCGAATGCTGATCCTTACCATAGGCCCTTCATGGAACACGGCACCCTGCGGCTAGAATGTCTACAGGTCAGGGCATCACGATGAGACATAACATAGAAATATAATGACTATTGGTTAAAGCAATGTCAACTACTGAATCAGTGCAATAGACCTCACATCAGAGCTGGTACAACCTTTTAGTTTTTGCCTAAAGTCACAGCCATGATGACTATAGGGAGAATGCAGAGAAGTCCTGGCAGGTGGGGGACCATAGCAGCAGTTTTTCACCAAAGGTCCAGTGTCTCAAGGAGCAGTATAACATCGGTTGGATTGTCTCTATGCCATCACATAGAGCTGGTAGAATGTCTAAATCCAGAACCGTGATTGATCCAACTGACTGACTGTTCTCCTCTGGACGGCTCATCGTAAACAAACTGCAGGCATGGCTCCTATGAGTAAGTTACTTGGTATTTTCAGGTATTTTGAGGCCAATGTGACTACGACTGTAGATTTATGTTTGATTCAATGAGCTGCTGGGCCACCAGTGCCAGAACTTAAACCATCAAAGGGGCTCATGGAGTTAATATATCTAATATCGGAATGATGTGTTTACCAAAAGCCAGCAAAATACATATACTGTTTTTTTAAGCTTCTCTTATTTTATCGGAGTGGGTGCTTATAATTATTTATTTCTCACAATTTTCTAAATGTAACTTTATGGGGAGCTTCCAATTACTCATTTTACCTAGAACAGTCCAAACAATGGAGTTTCACTAAATTTTACAGATATATTTTAAAAATATAAGCTATATAAAATGGTCTAGTTACATGCCTTTTCACTAACTTTCCCTAACATTCGCAGAATTGTATCTATATATCAGTGCTCGTCACAGAAAACAGAATTTTCTAATAATTATTCTTGTTTTTTTTCTATGCATGGCCTTTTAGACCATTTCACACGAGATAATGAAACACAGTAATTGTCTTTTTTTTGTAGAAACTCTCACTGACATTTCTAGCTTGGGATTAAATCAGTGCAAAGGAAACAACACGAATAAATAGATTTAATGGGAAATAAGGCACGAACGGAAAAAAAAAAAAAAAGGGCAGTAGATTTATGGATCGGCTTTCTAGTCAAGATGGCGGAGACAGGTCCTAAGTGGTTAGAATGAAGAAATAGAAGTCAAAATAAAGGCCTAATTGGTTTTACTGAACATACTGACAAGTACTTGTCCACCCGTGAATTCTGTCTGAAAAGATCGGGTAGGTGTCACATTCAACAAGCTCACATTAGATCAAATCTGTTCATATCATCTTCTTGGACGTATATCTTCAAATAGATCACAGAACTCCACAATTTAGCCAAAATTCTAAAAATAAAAAAAAAACGTATTCGGGAACTCTCTCAGCATCTTATTGCATCTTCTAGGTATTCGTACAAAGATTCAGAATTTTTTTTACGAACATCTAAAAATTATTCCGTCAAGCAGCAACAATACTACAACCTGTAAAAATAACGCAGGTCTTTTTATTTTTAAGTATAGATGTGGCACAAGGGATACAAATCTCTAGTTTATTTACACATTTACAAGGTATGAAAAATGCCAACAAATCCATTAAGGAAAATGTACAAAATAGAGATGCAGATCACTTACAGTTTGAAGGCACAAAAGCCAAAATTCATGCACAATATCGGAACCGCGCGGGAGGCGGTCAATGAAAAGAAAATGCCTCCTTACATTCAGTACTTAAACATACTGGAAGTGCAACATATATCACAAATCACATACATAAATAAGGGGGAGGATGGCGTTCACAAAGTCTCCTGATTTGTGGTTTTGACTTCACTGGTAGCAGAAGGGTTAAACAAAGAAAATGCTACATTTTGGAGGGAAAAAAAATATACGAACTCTCTATTTGGGAATAATTATATAGATAGTAAACAAAATACCCCCAATTATACCGTTTATGTTGCAAGCTGTAACAATTAAAGTGCATGTTTTGTGAAAGGTATTTATTGCGTCTCAAACTCAGAAATATTTTATGGTCTTTGACCGTACATAACCACAAGGGATTTTTAATTTTATATATATATTATTTATTTTTTTGGCATAATCTTAATAATTTAAATCTCAGTGCATCACATGTATTCCTGTCCATTACGAGTTAAAAGGAAATAATTTTTTTTTTAAATAGTTGCATTAAAAAGTACATTATCTCCACTCCAGAATGCACTTCCTGGAAGCAGCCATTTTGTTGTAGAAGGGCTGAAAAGGCTTAAATGCCATTTTGCCCATTTTTTTTGTCTTTTGTAAAAAAAAAAATAATAAATACTATTACATATATAAAATATGAGCTAAAATATTTTAAAATGATTACGGTTCTTAATAAGTGTGTTGTTCTATACCACTTCATGCCCGCTGACACTATCACATGAGAGTATATTTTACCCACAACAGAATGAAATGTTCTTGTCCTGCGAGAGATTTAAAAGGGGGGGTTCTCCAAATGCTAACCTCCGCGGTGGCCATTTTGGCTGATTTACTATGATTACTATAATTTGTTCCGTTGATTTTAGTGGCACTTATGTTACAATGTCTTCACATCAGTTCGCACAAGTAGATTAGCGCGGGGTGTCCATTGCAGTCTCCCCACCATTTTAAAACTAATAATTCCATCATTCTTTAATCATCATAGGCTCAAAATACCGCTGTATAAATCCTAAATTTTAGGTCCTCGGGATAAATTAACTTCAATTAAATCAGTGGTGTTAATTCATGGGAGTGGCTAATCATGCAATCATGCATAACAGTTCCTGTGATTTTATAACAAATGTCTGCTAACTTCACTTTTATTTCCGGGCTTCACATGTTTTAAGGAGATCACGGTTTAAGGTACTGACCTACATTAAACATTTTTAAATCGTAACCCATAGGGCGTTCTAGCTAATATTTAACCCTTGTGCTGTCAGCAGTCGTCACACAGATATTAAACCTGGCGACTGATGGGTGTAATGAGGAAATCGGTGGGAAAACGGCAAAGCCAGGATGCATTCAAACAATGACATCTTCAGTCAAGGGGCAACCTAGCATTGAGCATACTACTAGACGTAGAGCTACAGAGGAACGTGTACCAAAGACTTCCAGTTCTATCCGTCTAAAATACAGCAGCAAAAAGTCATAAAGTGTCTTGGGGAAAAAAAGAAAAAGCAAAATATTGGCATGTTTTTTGTTCACAAAGTTACGGCTTTACCAAAGCAACAGAAATCCACTGAAACACATCAGAGTGAAATCTATAAAACTATATTTATGCCTCACAGTATATTTAGGAGTTAGAAGCACTATCTACTTCCAGCTCCACTCTGTGTCCAAGTAGAAGTCCATATTAGTTTTTAATTTCCAGTATCGAAGGGTTATTTTCAAGAATGGCCAAGATGATTTTATCCATGTATTGCCGTAAACGGTAGTTGATTTCCTCTTGTTCCTTTAAGGCGTCCATGAGCTGAAAGCGAGGAGAAGAGAGTTAATCTGTAGCCCTGGTAAGCAACATGATTAGTAGCTTCTCGATTACATCATTAAAGGGACACTATAGTCACCAAAAAAACTTTGGCTTTATGAAGCAGTTTTTGTGTATAGATTATGCCCCTGCAGTCTCACTGCTCATTTCTCTGCCATTTAGGAGTTAAATCACGTTGTTTCTGTTTATGCAGCCCTAGCAACACCTCCCCTGGCTTTGACTGACACAGCCTGCATTAAAGCAAACTGGTTTCACTTTCAATCAGATGTAACTTTAAAAGTTTTTATTTTCTGCTCTCCAATTTGAATTTTATTTACATACAGAAGGTTCCTGCAGGATCTATTACACTATTTAACAGTGCAGTGGATAAGAACATTTTAATTAAAGAGAATTTGCAATAAAGGAAGTGTAAACATTAGATCTCATTTACAGGATGTGTTTAGGAAGGCTGTGCAAGTCACATGCAGGGGGGCGTGACTAGGGTTTAACTCATAAATGGCAACAAAATTGATCAGTGAGACTTGATCTATACACCTAAACTGCTTTAAAAAAGTTTCATAAATAATATAGCCTGCACCTCTGTGAATACAGAGGAATATAGAACGAGTATTTGATTCCCGCAGAGGGTTTGCTCTTGAGGAACTCTGGGGAAGAAAGCATCTCTTACCTCATCCCTGGAGGCAGTGTCTATCTCGGCAGCCAGGGACTGAGCCTTGGACTGGGTGGAAAACAGATTTTTGGCCTCATACAGACTAAGGCTGAGGATTTGTCCATTTAGATCATCATTTTGGTCCCGAAGTTTCTGGTTATCCTATCAAATAAGCACATTTCTTAATACACATGCATAAAGAGTAAAATGTGTTGGTCAATGAAAAAAACATTTGCCAGAACACTCATGCGATCTCAAACACAATCCCACATGTTTTGGAATACTCAGTGTGGATGGGTTTTTGAATACCCCTAGAATGGCCCCCTAAATGGGTGGGGTCTGGAGAACTCAGGAACAGTCATGTTTTGGAGACTACTATAATGGCCTGATCGTGGACACCCCACCCCAAATATATCTTTGGAAGACCCCAGGAATGGCTGGGCTTTGGCGACCCCAAACAGTTGGATTTTGGGAGATAGTGTTAACAATAGATTAATTACCAGTTTGAGCTTTCTGATTTCTTGTTCCAGTTCCATTTCTCTTGTCTTGGAATTAAACTCACAAAGCCCTGAGGACACACTGCGTCCTCGTCCTCGCTCACAATCGATTTTATAAATCTGCAAATGCTCAAGCTCTTTCCGCAAGTCTTCAATGAGCTACAAATAAAAAGGTTATTGTGAATTGATGGAAGCAGAGAGAGAGGACATGGCCCTATAATTCTCAAATGAAGTGATCAATTTAGTACAAACTATAGAAAGTACAGCACTCCATTGATGTCTCACCACCACCCCCTACACATTCTCTTCGTTTAAGGGCTAAAAACCCTTTATGTTCTAGTGGTGGTACATCTCCACAATTTATTGTTATCAGTTGACTAAAGACAGATAGGAAATATCCCTTTCTCGCTATAAAATATTAATTCCATTAATGGCTAGTTCTGAACTTAATGGCCTCGTTGGTTCTGCTCACTTCTTGTGTGGCATCCCTTTCCTTCTGGAAATTCAGACGGTTCTGTCTCAATTTATCCATCATTTTCTTGTATAGATCCATCTCATCTTTAAGCCGTAAGCTGGTGTCTTCCAGTTTATCGGACATCCTCTGCCTTTCCTGTCGCAGAAAAAAGGAATCAAAGTTATTTGTCAACTGGTTGAGATAGAAAATCAGAGCCTTTTCAGATAAGAATGAACAGTGACAGAAAGCAGGGTGTAAGATTTCTAGAATCCGTCTGTTTACTGCCCTGGCTCATGGCACTATTTTTTTTTTTTTTTTTTTAATGTCGCTTTTATTTTTAGTTCAAACAAAAATAGGTATCTATGCAAATGGCAACAGTGAGACTCGCAGGTCCCAACCAGCGTCTTAACAGCAATGACGTGAGCATAACAAGTATCAAGTGTAACTTTATGTAGTGTTTCAGAATACAAAGTTATTCTGGCCTACAGCATCAGTGGACACACAGGTCCTGCGTTCATTCGTGTACTTAGTCTCTTACGGGTTGTGCAATAGCGGGGCAGGGTGTTTAGCTAGTATCTACTTATGCGGGGTGCAAGGGACCGGTCAGGCATACGGGCCAGAGCCCCCCCGCTCCGCATCAGGGCCAGTTCCCCTCAGCCCGCCCGCTCCTCCCCTAGCGTCTCCCGCATCCCTGAGGTCACCCAGGTCATTTCCGGAGTGTCCGCTGTCTTGGTATGTGTCCCCGTCTGCTTCTCAGTCACAGAATGTTGCCCGTATGGAGGAGGCTCAGCAAAGCATGCAGTCAGTGTTGTTGTCCTGCTTCCTCATATGTGGTGTTTAGTGTGGTTGTCCAGTCCCCAGCTTCGTGGGTTATTCGTGCTGTGTCTCGCGTGCCCATCCCATGTAGGGCGGGTGTGTTGTGTTGTCGCAGTGTTTGGTCGTGTCGACCCTCATAGGTTGGCAGGCGTTTGCCGTGCTGCTTATGTGAACCCCCAATCTAGGGTCCCTCACTAATGCGTAACGCGACATCACGCGAGCCTTACGCTCTATTAGAGATCCCAATGACCCTTCAGGGCCAGGGCCGCATAGTGTCGAATTCAATTTACACTAGGCGGGTCCCGGCTCCGCCCGAAGAAGGAAGAGGAGTGGGGGGAGGGGGTAGTGGTAATAGTGAGCTGAACTGTACTGGCTGATAGTGTTAGAGTATCTCTCGAGTTGGCCTACTGGGGCATTGTCGGAGTGGGCTCATGGCACTATTAACCATTTAGATTAGTGTCCAATAGGAAACACGAACCTGCTGCTCCCTATTCCCTGCTTTAGACTGCAAGCTGTACAAACAGGAACGACTTCGCATTTCGCATTAGATTTACATTGCAATCTATATTGAGCACAGCCTTCTCCTCCAATGTATGTGCCTTTACATTTGAATAGTTTGTCTTCTGTCCACAAAGTATAGTGTGCTGTCACTTTACAAACTAACAATAATGAAAAGGATTACTATGCAATCCAGGCGAGATCCGTATACTGGAACGGCGGTCCTATGTTTGGCTGTACTAACCTCGTCTATTTTCTCAGTTTGGGATTTCAGTCTGGTAATGCTCGTTAGTAAGTCTTCATTTTCCTCCTCTAGCTCCTGAACCCTGAAATACAAAACAAGTTTGTAAATTATAACTGGACGACCAGATATATTCATAGGGCTTTATTTAATAATTGGACTGAATGGACAACCTGATTACATTTGGGATAAAATTGTAAATTTGGGAAATTTCCCACTGTTTTGGCCCATCTACCGCTCTAAGCGACTCAGGGTACAGTGAATAAACCCACAGATATCTTTTTATGATCCGTTAAACAATGTCTCTGCAGCCTCTGGAAGTAATGATTTAATGGACTGTAGATGGTAATGCTTAGAAACTAGAAATTCCACATAAATATCATCGTATAAATATATGAGAGGAGCCGATTAGCAACATTAACATGGTAATTACAAGAGGAAATGATTTAAATGAATTCATTTTCCAGTGTTTTGAAGAGATGGAATAATAGTGAAACCAAGGTAAGATTGCCTACTGGGAACACAGAAACAAACAGACCTCTCTGGCCGTAAAACTGCAGAACGTCGGAGTTCAGTTGGGATTCCTTAGATCCCTTTAATTAAATAATTTATATCAAATTATAAAATCTATACAACAGCAAATGGAAAGTGTGCAAAGTTCTGGGCAATAACAGCCCACATATCTGGCCAAGAACAGAGCACATAAAGTAAAGAATAACATGTCACCTAGAACTCAAAATCGACTCCAGAACAATATTAATATCCCAGACAGAGAACAATGTAGCAATCTAGAAGCCAACATGGAACAGAATGGCCCATCTACAGTCTAGCTCTAGAATATGAACATGGCTTATAGTATTACAGATCTGGCCTAACATCTTATCCCAGAACAATGGCTACATGGCCTACAAGAGCTTATATCTTATCAAGAACAAATAACTGGCCTACAAAACGAAGTGTGGCCTAGAAAATGAAATGTCTTACACAAGTTTGACTTCGTACACCACATATCCAAACTAGAGACATAACGGGACAAAGCCGGTCTAGATTAAATTAGATATATGACAGGAATCCAAAGAGGTTTATGGGACATCGCCAGTCATTTATTGTTCAACACAAGACACCTCTTTTTAGACCTTTTCTGTAGCAGAACATAGATGGGTTCAGTATATTAAAAGTCAGATCTACTACAGACCTAGCATAGTAACTCTGGACCAGGTGAGGGTTCTTTACATGTGAGTCCCTTACCCTATATGCCATAAATTTAATATGAAATTAACATTAAAACTAGGATTATAACAAGTTAGACCTAAAACAGAACAGAACAGGAACAGAACACAACTGGACTAAACCCAGAGATGTGAGCCGAGTTTGGCCAATGCCAGGTTTACATTTAACACGCAGCACTACTCTACAGGAACACAGGAATTCCTTTAGGGCTGGGCAGTACCATCTTTATTATTCTGCAAAGTAAATATATTAAAACATTACCTGGCGTTCAGTAGCTCAATCTCTGTGTTTTTTTCCTTCTGGAGTTTGCCGAACATTTCTCGGTGACGTTTAAATTCCTCATCCAATATCTGCTCTGACCTGGTCTCCTGATCTTTTAGAAGTTCTTCCAGCTCATGAACCCTGGAACAAGCAGAAAAAGTAATATGGTAACAATATCAGAACTGGATTAATATAAAACTTATGTGTACTTATGTAAGACATTGTGTCAACCTCCCCGGCCATTACAGTCTATGTAACTCTTGTTATACAGCCTCCCCGGCCATTACAATCTATGTAACTCTCGTTATACAGCCTCCCCGGCCATTACAGTCTATGTAACTCTCGTCCCCAGCCATTACAGTCTATGTAACTCCCGTCCCCAGCCATTACAGTCTATGTAACTCCCGTCCCCAGCCATTACAGTCTATGTAACTCCCGTCCCCAGCCATTACAGTCTATGTAACTCCCGTCCCCAGCCATTACAGTCTATGTAACTCCCGTCCCCAGCCATTACAGTCTATGTAACTCCCGTCCCCGGCCATTACAGTCTATGTAACTCCCGTCCCCGGCCATTACAGTCTATGTAACTCCCGTCCCCAGCCATTACAGTCTATATAACTCCCGTCCCCGGCCATTACAGTCTATGTAACTCCCGTCCCCGGCCATTACAGTCTATGTAACTCCCGTCCCCGGCCATTACAGTCTATGTAACTCCCGTCCCCGGCCATTACAGTCTATATACAACCTCTCCTTAATCCTTATCCATCGGTTTAGCCTCTGTACCCATTATATGCCCTAAAGCTGGCATGGCACTGTGCTGAGGTCTTACCGATGTACCAGCTGTGTGTTGTCATGTTTCAGTTTACTCTGCACATCCCCGCTGGTGAGGTTCTCGTTTTCCAGTTCGGAAACTTTCTTCTCAAGGAAGCTCACCTGCCGGACGTAACATTGAAATACTTTGAGTTTATTCCATAACGAACACATAACACGTTACAACTGTGTGAAACGTGCGCAGTGCAGTTAACATGATTTTATAGTGATTTACATGGTTTAAAGCTAAATGGAATCATTACTTTATTTCTTCATTTTAGAAAAGGTTTGCCGTGAATGCTCGAGCAGGTCTCCAAACTGAAATAATCGGGATGTCTGACTGATCGAACAGTGATTTCTGATATTTTCATCATCCCCAACACACGCCGGCTGCCACGCATTCCCCAACACACGCCGGCTGCCACGCGTACCCCAGCACACGCCGGCTGCCACGCGTACCCCAGCACACGCCGGCTGCCACGCGTACCCCAGCACACGCCGGCTGCCACGCGTACCCCAGCACACGCCGGCTGCCACGCGTACCCCAGCACACGCCGGCTGCCACGCGTACCCCAGCACACGCCGGCTCCCACGCGTACCCCAGCACACGCCGGCTGCCACTCTTTCCCCAACGCGCGCCGGCTGCCGCGCGTACCCCAACGCGCGCCGGCTGCCGCGCGGACCCCAACGCGCGCGGGCTGCCGCGCGGACCCCAACGCGCGCCGGCTGCCGCGCGGACCCCAACGCGCGCCGGCTGCCGCGCGGACCCCAACGCGCGCCGGCTGCCGCGCGGACCCCAACGCGCGCCGGCTGCCGCGCGGACCCCAACGCGCGACGGCTGCCGCGCGGACCCCAACGCGCGACGGCTGCCGCGCGGACCCCAACGCGCGCCGGCTGCCGCGCGGACCCCAACGCGCGCCGGCTGCCACGCATTCCCCAACACGCGCCGGCTGCCACGCATTCCCCAACACGCGCCGGCTGCCACGCATTCCCCAACACGCGCCGGCTGCCACGCATTCCCCAACACCCGCTGGCTGCCACGCATTCCCCAACACCCGCTGGCTGCCACGCATACCCCAACACGCGCTGGCTGCCACGCATTTCCCAATACACGCTGGCTACCACGCATTTCCCAATACACGCTGGCTATCACGCATTTCCCAGCGCACGCTGGCTACCACGCATTTTCCAGCGCACGCTGGCTACCACGCATTTTCCAGCGCACGCTGGCTACCACGCATTTTCCGGCGCACGCTGGCTACCACGCATTCCCCAATACACGCTAGCTGTCACGCATTTCCCAGCGCACGCTGGCTACCACGCATTTCCCAGCGCACGCTGGCTACCACGCATTTCCCAGCGCACGCTGGCTACCACGCATTTTCCAGCGCACGCTAGCTACCACGCATTTTCCAGCGCACGCTGGCTACCACGCATTTTCCAGCGCACGCTGGCTACCACGCATTTTCCAGCGCACGCTGGCGGGTGGTGCCTACCTTTTCAGTAATGTCATTGTCACAGGAGTCAATGCTGTCCCTGAATAAGTCCTCTGTGCTCCCGTTGCTGCTGCTGAAGTTACTGTTGTGGAGAAGTTGCCTACAAAAAAAAAAAAAGTTGTAATTAGTAGGGTACCCCATATGTACGGTCTCTTAGTACAAGAAAATTCTTCTGCAGCAACATATTTCAGCATAGAGGGTTGTTTTCTCTGGTTGCTGGACATTACTAAATCAAAATCCATATGAGCCATCAGGGCCCGGCCATCAATATAAGACCATTACAAGGAAAGTAATCAAACCAATATCATCCACTAGATCCCAGGACCCCAACTGGTCTCACTGGAGGATCAGATCAGCCCTGCTTGGCGCTGTGAAAGACCCGTTTCCATGCCGGGCACCGCAGAGGGACCCGTGGCCATGCCGGGCACCGCAGAGGGACCCGTGGCCATGCCGGGCACCGCAGAGGGACCCGTGGCCATGCCGGGCACCGCAGAGGGACCCGTGGCCATGCCGGGCACCGCAGAGGGACCCGTGGCCATGCCGGGCACCGCAGAGGGACACGTGGCTATGCTGGGCACTGTGGCGGATCTGGCTACCATACGAAGGTGCATACTTGTTCATGGTAAACGTTTTTTACTAACTACGAGGAACTGGAACTATAGTATCGATAGTGAAATTTAAAAAAATCTTACCTCCCAAAGGCTGTGCTGGTAATCTTCCTGTTGGGGCTGCAGGATAAGAGAGATCAATCATTACATTTAGAATACCTAGTTCCTAATTACATAAAGTTTAACTCATACATCAGAATATTCCTCCATTACGGAACCGAGGAATTCATGTATATATGCATAGATCAAAATTTGATTACACACTTTTCAAGCACAGTGTTATTGATCTCAAGCTTAAGTCACAGTAGAAAATTATTTGCTAGCACTGTTTTTATGCTTAAACGTATTCTTCATGATATAACATGTGCATTGTATTCTCCCTTGCCTTGAAAAGTCGCCGTATGTTGTCATAGCGTGTGTATATGCTATTGGGGAAGTGCAAACGCAAATGTCCACCTTTTTATGCACGCAAAAATAAAGAATATAAAAAACAAAACAAAACAAAAAATTTTTATTACAGGCTAATTTGATCAAAACTATTTATAGTTAAATACCTATATTCTGGAAATAAATATAGAACAGCATGTCTATATAAATATCTATGTAGTTTTAACCTCCATATTATGTCACTTTGTATTTTATAGAGAAAATGTTTTAGCAGACTTTGTTTTTCACGCTATCCGGTTTTCATACTGCTCACTGTTCTTCATTTCACCATAACAATCTCTCTTTTATATATGATGAGTGATTGCTAATCTACAAGCTAGTTATATCAGTTTATTTAAATGTAGACTTAAAACACCGCCACTGTTCTGGAGGCCCTTTAATTACACTGGAGAAAGAACACTATAGACAGACACGTTGTCACTTTGAAGTCACCTGTTGGCTTTGAGATTTTTCAGTCTGGCTTCCAAGTCGTTGAGTAGAGTGATTTTCTTGCAGCACTGCGAGCAGTACATGTCCAGCAACTCGCCATTGTACGCATGTCTCATTTTCCGAGGAGTCTGCCCCGCGCTGTAATACGGAAATCACATAGAAAATAATAAACACACACGGTATAAGGAGAATTTATTGAAAAAGAACCTATTTAAAATGATTTCCTATAATATTTTACCTGTAAGGGCAAGAAACAAGGAGTGTTGTGTAAGGAACATAGCACGGGTCATTATAAACGTTCACATATTTCACAGATACATTTAGTGGCACTTTTATGAGAAGGTGAATCAGATAGTGAGCTAATCACAATCTATTCTAGGGACAGGGCTTGGTTTATGTATGAAATTAGTTTGAGTTTGTGATTTATCAAGTCTGTCACTGCAGAAAGCTGCTATTGAGCCTTAGTTTAAAAAACAAAACAAAAAAAAAACATAGTAAATTATACAACAGCAGGAATTATGGGGTTCCCCTAGGAGACATGATCAATAGTTAGAACATTGTTTGTCTAAATACGATACCTGGAAGACACAGATGAGCCAAGATCAGAAAATGCATTTGTTCTGCTCTCATCATCGGGACAGGGGCTGCCAGGGTTGTAATCAACATCATCTGCCTCTCCGTAGTCTTCAAACTGCTCCTCGTTGCTAATCAGCGAAGCCGTGGAATGAGAAGAGAAATCAGACGCTGCGGAAGGATTGAGAAGATTTCTGAGGAAGAAAAAGTGAGAATCTTACAATCCATCATGTGAAGAGGACCATTACTCTGTTAGATTTTTTTTTGACAGATTTAAAACATCGCTACATCCATAGATTGGGGAAGGTGTATCCACACAGAACACATCAGTGATATCATCAACCTTCAGGCAAGACAAACTATGCTCTAACAAATCTGATCACCAGAATCTGATACAAGGAATAAAGAATACGAGATGAGGACAAACTGTAGAGATAGCGAGGAGATCACAGGACAAGTAAGAAAAAGTATTAAATGGAAACCTATACATTCATTGGTTTGAAGTGCTAAAATTTCGTGTTTGTTTGATTTACTGCCTGTTTCCATAGCTATAAAAGAGTCTAGACTAGTGATGGCTAATTTTGGCAACTTCAGATATATCTGAGCTACATATCCCATAATGCTCAATCACTCCATGGGAAATGTAGTTCCAGCATCTGTGATACCAAGTTAGCCGTGCGTTTCTCTGACACAAGAGTTGGATAGAAGATCTGTAATCTTATAAAGGGACCATATACTCACCAAAACAACTTTAGCTTACTGAAGTAGTTTTGATGTGTAGACCATGTCCCTGCATTCTCAATGCTCAATTCTCTGCCTTTTAGAAGTTAAATTACTTTGTTTACACACTTTGTTTACAGCCCTAGCCACACCTTCCTGCATGTGACTTGTACAGTCTTCCTAAACACTTCCTGTAAAGAGAGATCTAATGTTAACACTCCCTTTATTAGACAGCCTGTTTAATTTAGATTGTTTGTTATCTCCTGCTGTGTTAATAACCTGCTATACCCTGCAAGAATATTCTGTGTGTGATCAAAGTTAAATTTACAGAGCAGGAGATAAAAACGTCTAATTCAAGTTACCATCTGATTGAAAATGAAACCATATTGTTTTCATCCAGGCTGTGTCAGTCACAGCCAGATGAGGTGTGGCTAGGGCTGCATGGACACAAAGAACAGTCATTTAACTCCTCAATGGCAGAGAATTGATCATAGGCATGATCTATACACAAAAACTTCTTCATTAAAGCGGCACTGTCATGCCGAATCCCGTTTTTTTTTTTAACCCCCCTCCCGCCTCCACTACATCCAATCGACCCCCTAGTCACCCCCAAATGCCCCTAAGCCCCCCACATTACCTATTTTTTATTCTTTATCTTCTGCCCCGATCTATATTCAGGGCGCCGCCATCTTTGTGTGGGTAGGTGAAGTCCCTGTGGGACACGTCATCTACCCACACTACACAGACTAAGATTCCCGCACATGCCCAGTTAAACACCTGGACATGCGAACGGGAATTTCATCTATTCATTCATTCATCAGACAGACGAATTAATGAATAGAAAAAATCAGACGAACAAATTAACACTGTGTATCAGTGTTCGTTTGTTCGTTCAGTTTATTACAAGGAGGGAGCTACCGGCGTGCAGCTCCCTCCTTGTAATATGTAACTATAGAAGCGTCAGGGAGCAGAGCTCCCCACCACTTCATAAGCCCCCCAGGTCCCCCCCTCACTCTATGGGGGTCAATATGATCCACATAATAGCACAAGGGAGATTAAAATCTCCCCAATGCCCCTACTCGCTATACCGCGAGTAGGGGCATGTCCACTAAACAGTGAGCAGCCTGTTCACTGTAAAAAAAAAAATGGTAATGGGGGGGGGACCTACTGTCCTCCCCCCTGAGCGGTGGGTGGGGGCCCTGATAAAACAATAAGGGGGGGGGGACCTACTGTCCTCCCCCCGGCCCCCACCCCTGCGCGGTGGGTGAGGGCCCTGATAAAACAATAAGGGGGGGGGCCTACTGTCCTCCCCCCCTGGCCCCCAACCCTGAGCGGTGGGTGGGGGCCCTGATAAAACAATAAGGGGGGGGGAACCTACTGTCCTCCCCCCTTGGCCCCCACCCCTGAGCGGTGGGTGGGGGCCCTAATAAAATAATAAGGGGGGGGGCCCTACTGTCCTCCCCCCCGGCCCCCACCCCTGTGCGGTGGGTGGGGGCCTTAAATGAACCCCCCCATCAAGGTGACTAGGGGTCTCAAGCCCCTAGTCACCCCCCCCCCCCCCACCCAAAACATTATATCCCCTACCTACCCCCCTCACCCTAATTATAGTGAGGGGGGAATAAAATAACTAACCTGTAAAAAAAAAAATTTTAACTTACCATTTGACGTCTTCTTTTTTCTAAATTCTTCTTTCTTCAGCCCCCCAAAAGGCCAAATAAAAATCCATCACACCCGTCGCACTTTAAAAAAAATAAAAAACCAGCGCAAACAAAAATTAATCCATGTTCACCCATGGAGGGCACGCCGCGTACTGAGCTCCGCAGGGCGGGTCAAGGCTTATAAAGCCTTGCCTCGCCCTGCAATTAGGCTTAGAACACACTGATTGGCTGGTTTAAGCCAATCAGAGTGCTCTGTGTCATTTTACACAGCGTGGGAAAGTTCTTTTGAATTTTCCCACGCTTGTAAAATGACACAGAGCACTGTGATTGGCTTGAACCAACCAATCAGTGTGTTCTAAGCCTAATTGCAGGGCGGGGCAAGGCTTTATAAGCCTTGACCCGCCCTGCGGAGCTCAGTACGCAGCGTGCCCTCCATGGGTGAACATGGATTAATTTTTGTTTGCGCTCGGTATGATGGATTTTTATTTGGCCTTTTGGGGGGCTGAAGAAAGAAGAATTTAGAAAAAAGAAGACGTCAAATGGTAAGTTTAATTTTTTTTTTTTTTACAGGTTAGTTATTTTATTCCCCCCTCACTATTTTTAGGGTGAGGGGGGTAGGTAGGGGATAGAATGTTTTGGGTGGGGGTGGGGGGGGGGGGTGACTAAGGGCTTGGGACCCCTAGTCACCTTGATGGGGGGGGTGTTCATTTAGGGCCCCCACCAACCGTGCAGGGGTGGGGGCCAGGGGGGGAGGACAGTAGGTCCCCCCCCCCTTATTGTTTTATTAGGGCCCCCACCCATCGCTCAGGGGTGGGGGCCAGGGGGGGGGAGGACAGTAGGTCCCCCCCTTATTGTTTTATTAGGGCCCCCACCCACCGCGCAGGGGTGGGGGCCAGGGGGGGGGAGGACAGTGGGTCCCCCCCCCTTATTGTTTTATTAGGGCCCCCACCCACCGCGCAGGGGTGGGGGCCAGGGGGGAGGACAGTAGGTCCCCCCTTATTGTTTTATTAGGGCCCCCACCCACCGTGCAGGGGGGGGGAGGACAGTGGGTCCCCCCCCCTTATTGTATTATTAGGGCCCCCACCCACCGCGCAGGGGTGGGGGCCAGGGGGGAGGACAGTAGGTGTCCCCCCCCCCCCTTATTGTTTTATTAGGGCCCCCACCCACCGCGCAGGGGTGGGGGCCAGGGGAGAGGACAGTAGGTCCCCCCCATCTTTAACCCCCGCGCAGGGGGAGGGGGGGGGAGGTTTATTAGGTTTTTGTTTTTTTTACAGTGAGCAGCCACAGGCTGCTCACTGCTTACTAGACATGCCCCTACTCGCGTTATAGCGAGTAGGGGCATATTATTTACTAATACTAAGTAATCTTTACTTAGTATTAGTACATTTGGCTGAAAGACCAATTTAGGTGTTTCAGCCTTTTAGTAGATAGCTCCCTGATACCGTGGGAATTAGGGAGTTATCTACTAAGCGGCTGCAAGATGCAGCCGCGGCAATGAATAGGATCGGAGTTTCATTCATTAGAATGAAATTCCGATACGATCAAAGTACCGAATTGCATCCTAACACCAATGGAGAAACTCTTCTCATTCTGTTAGGATGCAATTCGGCAGTTTTGCCGGCGTTCTGTCTAAGTGACAGGACGTTCGGCAATACTGACAGGAAGCATTGTGGGAACAGGGAGGAAAGCTAGGGATCATGGGAAAATTGCTCTGACCAGCGGAAATGAAGCACACTTTGTTCCTCCGCTGGTCAGAGCTGGTCAAGCGGAGGAATCCCCCATAAGGCAAAGAGTCCCTACTTTGTCTTATGATTTTAAAGAAAACTAAAGAAGACAGGAAGAAAAGAATAACAGATCCTGAGAGAGGGGGAGAAGAGGAAGAGATTGAGGAAAGGTAAGTTCGGCATGACAGTGCCGCTTTAAGCTAAAGTTGTTTTGATGACTATAGTGTCCCTTTAAGACCTGATGAATCATATCCCAACCCACTTGAAAAGTCCCTGATCTATGAACCCGCTTGTTTTTAGACACAGTGCATGAAACGTAGATATACAGAAAAACATAACATTAAATCCCCACTCACTGATCTCCAGGTAGGTAGAGCCCTTCAAGTGTTCCGGCCTTATCCTCACTCCTACACTCGTCTGATGTTTCAGAACTGTTGGTGCTTCCGATGGCGCTGTCCAGGTCAGACTCATGGTGGGGATCCCTCTGCGACAGTGTCATGTTATCATCATCCGGGAAGAGCTCAGAGTCACTGTATGCACTCTCCGTGTCCAGGTAAATCCCCTCTGTGTTTTCAGCGTTCTACGGATGTGTAAAGAGAGATGTTATTTCACATGCAAAAAACACTGGCAAATAAAGTATTCAATTTCACAAAACAAGAAGCGTTCGCATGTGTGAGATGATTAACTCTTCCTGGTAAATTTTAGGAAGGAAACTGCGATATGATTACAATGCTTTCGTATTAATTCAGACTTTGTGAATGTAAAGAATTAATACCTAAAATCACAGAGTGACAGCAAAAGGCTCTAACTAGTGGAGTTAAACAGCTGAAATTCTTAACGTGTCTGTGTAATGTATCCTCAATCACCGGTCAGAATGTAGAAAATAACAGATTAGTTAGGTTTGTCTGCCCATTCTGACAACGTGAGATACCAAGATCCGTCTACTAACGATTCCCTTTAAATCTCTGTTTTCATACCCATAATGCTCACCTTTCCCAACCTGAATAACGTGACCTCTTTCACAGTAAAACTATTGTGCACAGGGTAACCTGAGCGAATGAGAGCTATATATAGTGCTCAGTACAAACAGGCGCAGGTGTTGTTTTAAAACAGTTTTAGTGCCAAACTGGTGAAAGTCTGCTCTGAGCCTATTTAAATAAAACCCAAGCAAATAACGCCACCAGACCGCACCCCAAATTCCAAAGCCTCGCGTGATGGGCAACACCCTAATTTTATTAAAGACCCCAAATTATTAAGTTCTAATAATATTAATAAGTAATTAGGGTTGTCAGATCCTTATGATTTCTTGGAAATATAATCTCAAACATATTCAAGAATCCACGAGCAGTGTTACGCTGTAGTATATAGGATTCATATACAGCGGGAGGCAAGGCTTTTTATAATCTCCTTGATAAGCGATTTCATGTCCTGTCTGCAGCATATGAATTCTACATACTCCTGGGCGGTACTTTCCATTCGGTAACCGTGTAGTATGTACGGATTATAGGTGTAGAATAAAACGCTGTGTATGCAGCACCCCTAGGCCAAATGCATATAGTCTAAATCACACAAATACGAGCCTCGTGGGGATTATTTATTAAAACAGAAGCCGAGTAACAATGACTAAGGAAGTGCATGATTAAGGCTAATATGGCGGAGCTGGTGACATGGCGGACTCGGAGAATTACTCAAATATGGCGATTTTAGCGTAATTTTTTTTATTGTTAATAAGAGAATACATCAAGTTACAGTAAATGTATGCAGGCACAACACACAGTACACACAAAGATGCACACGAGTACACACATAATATGCGCTTCTTTGAACAGTGATACACGTGGTCTACGCACGGCCACACATTATGTACACTGATCAGCCACGACATTAAAACCACGTGCCCAATATAATGTATTGATTATAACCGTTATCCGGTCAGTGAAAAAGGGTCATATACCCAGGGGAGACTGGTATGGGAAGGTAAACTTGGTTCCTCCCAGTTTATTTTATTTATTTATGATTTTGCAACAAAATCAATTGGCACGATAAGGGCTAATGATATGTTTGTGTTGGAAAAAAACTAAAATGCCAACTTTACACTGCCTCAATAATGACAGAATAAGGCTTTTCAGGGCAGAGCAATTAATCAACTAAATTAGGTCAAGATTTTTATGGAAATTTTCAAAATAATTTAAAAAAAAAATAATAATAATAATAATTATGAAGGTGGTAGAGTCTATTGTCCCACCAAGTTTAAAGTCACTAGCCACCACAAAAAAAATAAAATAATAATAATTCATGGTTGATCAATTATAGCTAATAAAAGTACAAATAAACACACTAATATGACAGCAAAATCAATAAAACAAATACACACACATATCAATACTAATTGTAATACAACCCTAAGGCCACGTCTTAACCCCTTAAGGACACATGACATGTGTGACATGTCCTGATTCCCTTTTATTCCAGAAGTTTGGTCCTTAAGGGGTTAATTAAAGGATAACTCCAAGTACCATAACAACTACAGCCCAGTCATGGTTTGACAGCTTACCTGGGGACTCCTGGGAGCACGCTGCAGGTTTTTTATAGTAAGCAACGCCTGGCAGTGCAGAGCCTCACTCATTGGCTGAGAGCATTCAGCTGACACTCTCACTCAATGAGTTGGCTGTAGCTCAGTGGAGCCAAC
Organism: Pelobates fuscus; assembly: GCF_036172605.1. Lineage (NCBI taxonomy): Eukaryota > Metazoa > Chordata > Amphibia > Anura > Pelobatidae > Pelobates > Pelobates fuscus. The sequence goes on from NC_086321.1 coordinate 371,171,306, forward strand.
GGAAGCTCCTCGCAGGAATCTCTGCCATTACGCAGTCCCCAGATTGTCATATCTTAAACAGTTTTACTACTTTGGGAGGAGCGCAGGGGCACTCCTGACACCATAACCACTACCGCAACATTCATTTAAGATGTCTAACTTCAGCAGAGCTACCAGCAGATTTTATTGATCGCATACTGACGCGAGAACTGTACTGGACCTGGAGCAAGGGGTTTGCCACCCAAAATGAATATCTAGGCTCTATGGTTTCCACAATACTGGAGAGACACACGACCTGCCTCGTTCACCGTGTACAAGGAGAAGATAAGAAAAACAAAGCATAAGGCTCGTTATATTTCCTTCAATGGAGGTAAAACACCTAAAGTTCCCCATTTCTGGTAATGGTAACATGAGATTTCCTGGTTCACACACACTCACTGATCACCACCGAAAACATCACAATCTGATAGCTCAAGGTCACATTGCAGTCACTGGACATTTTACACATTATTGATATGGAGTAGTAACTGCTTATAGGATTACATTACCTTTACAGAACCAGTGGAAAATCTATAGTCACTGGACATACTGCAGTCACTGATATCTATTTACTGTATCAGTGTTACAGTACCGGGAGCTATACTATCAGTATAGGATCAATAATCATTATACAATACCGGAGCTATACTATCAGTATAGGATCAATTATCATTACACAATGCCGGAGCTATACTATCAGTATACAGTACAGGATCAATAATCATTACACAATGCCGGAGCTATACTATCAGTATACAGTACAGGATCAATAATCATTACACAATACCGGAGCTATACTATCAGTATACAGTACAGGATCAATTATCATTACACAATACCGGAGCTATACTATCAGTATACAGTACAGGATCAATTATCATTACACAATGCCGGGTGCTATACTATCAGTATACAGTACAGGATCAATTATCATTACACAATGCCGGGTGCTATACTATCAGTATACAGTACAGGATCAATTATCATTACACAATGCCGGGTGCTATACTATCAGTATACAGAACAGGATCAATTATCATTATACAATACCGGAGCTATACTATCAGTATACAGTACAGGATCAATTATCATTACACAATACCGGAGCTATACTATCAGTATACAGTACAGGATCAATAATCATTACACAATACCGGAGCTATACTATCAGTATACAGTACAGGATCAATAATCATTACACAATACCGGAGCTATACTATCAGTATACAGTACAGGATCAATTATCATTACACAATGCCGGGTGCTATACTATCAGTATACAGTACAGGATCAATTATCATTACACAATGCCGGGTGCTATACTATCAGTATACAGTACAGGATCAATTATCATTATACAATACCGGAGCTATACTATCAGTATACAGTACAGGATCAATTATCATTACACAATACCGGAGCTATACTATCAGTATACAGTACAGGATCAATAATCATTACACAATACCGGAGCTATACTATCAGTATACAGTACAGGATCAATAATCATTACACAATACCGGAGCTATACTATCAGTATACAGTACAGGATCAATAATCATTACACAATGCCGGAGCTATACTATCAGTATAAAGTACAGGAGCAATAATCATTACACAATTCCTGTGCTATACTATCAGTATACAGTACAGGATCAATAATCATTATACAATACCGGAGCTATACTATCAGTATACAGTACAGGATCAATTATCATTACACAATGCCGGAGCTATACTATCAGTATACAGTACAGGATCAATAATCATTACACAATACTTGAGCTATACTATCAGTATACAGTACAGGATCAATTATCATTACACAATACCGGAGCTATACTATCAGTATACAGTACAGGATCAATTATCATTACACAATACCGGAGCTATACTATCAGTATACAGTACAGGATCAATAATCATTACACAATGCCGGAGCTATACTATCAGTATACAGTACAGGATCAATAATCATTACACAATGCCGGAGCTATACTATCAGTATACAGTACAGGATCTATAATCATTACACAATACCGGAGCTATACTATCAGTATACAGTACAGGATCAATAATCATTATACAATGCCGGAGCTATGCTATCAGTATACAGTACAGGATCAATAATCATTATACAATACCGGAGCTATACTATCAGTATACAGTACAGGATCAATTATCATTACACAATGCCGGAGCTATACTATCAGTATACAGTACAGGATCAATAATCATTACACAATACCGGAGCTATACTATCAGTATACAGTACAGGATCAATAATCATTATACAATACCGGAGCTATACTATCAGTATACAGTACAGGATCTATAATCATTACACAATACCGGAGCTATACTATCAGTATACAGTACAGGATCAATAATCATTATACAATGCCGGAGCTATACTATCAGTATACAGTACAGGATCAATAATCATTACACAATGCCGGAGCTATACTATCAGTATACAGTACAGGATCTATAATCATTACACAATACCGGAGCTATACTATCAGTATACAGTACAGGATCAATAATCATTATACAATGCCGGAGCTATGCTATCAGTATACAGTACAGGATCAATAATCATTATACAATACCGGAGCTATACTATCAGTATACAGTACAGGATCAATAATCATTACACAATGCCGGAGCTATACTATCAGTATACAGTACAGGATCAATAATCATTATACAACACCGGAGCTATACTATCAGTATACAGTACAGGATCAATAATCATTACACAATACCGGAGCTATACTATCAGTATACAGTACAGGATCTATAATCATTACACAATACCGGAGCTATACTATCAGTATACAGTACAGGATCTAGAATCATTACACAATGCCGGGAAAGTTATATGATCAGTATACAGTACAGTATCAATAATCAATGTATAGTGCTGAGTGGTAAGTACAGGATCAATAATCCATGTACAGTGCTGGGTGGTCAGTATACAGCACAGGATCAATAATCAGGTATCTATCAGAATTCTCCTATATTTGCGATATTCCCATTGTACATTGATCCATAATCAATGTATAGTGCTGAGTGGTAAGTACAGGATCAATAATCAAAGTACAGTGCTGGGCGGTCAGTATACAGTACAGGATCAATAATCAATGTACAGTGCTGGGTGGTCAGTATACAGCACAGGATCAATAATCAAAGTACAGTGCTGGGCGGTCAGTATACAGCACAGGATCAATAATCAAAGTACAGTGCTGGGCGGTCAGTATACAGCACAGGATCAATAATCAATGTACAGTGCTGGGTGGTCAGTATACAGCACAGGATCAATAATCAATGTACAGTGCTGGGTGGTCAGTATACAGCACAGGATCAATAATCAATGTACAGTGCTGGGCGGTCAGTATACAGCACAGGATCAATAATCAATGTATAGTGCTGAGTGGTAAGCACAGGATCAATAATCAAAGTACAGTGCTGGGCGGTCAGTACAGGATCAATAATCAATGTACAGTGCTGGGCGGTCAGTATACAGCACAGGATCAATAATCAATGTATAGTGCTGAGTGGTCAGTATACAGCACAGGATCAATAATCAATGTACAGTGCTGAGTGGTACGCACAGGATCAATAATCAAAGTACAGTGCTGGGTGGTCAGTATACAGCACAGGATCAATAATCAGGTATCTATCAGAATTCTCCTATATTTGCATTATTCCCATTAAAGCCAGCATCGAGCTGTTCAGAGGGTGCAGCATGCACAGTCCCCATGGGACGCTGTCTGCACACTGCTCTACTTTCATGCAATATTTAAAGCTCTGCACAGAGATTACCGGTATATTTAAAGAGGATTATCCTCTACCATACTACACAAACTATTAGAAGATGGACCTGGGTATCACATTTGACCATGAACAAATGAATAAGACTCTTCATTTTAAGGCACGCAAGTAATTTATCTTCATTAGATACCAGGCACTGATTCAGACAATAATTTCCTGCTCTCTCCATTAAAAAGTTTCCTCTACCACATAAGTTAGCCATGCACCCTCATACAACCATTTTAGAAAAAATATACAGTGCATACTCCTTCTTACTGACACCCCATTTTTATATTCCACACAGATGTTTATTTACATATTGAAAGAAAGCAGCCGGACATATAGTACATTCCTACGAACCATTGAACTCATCAATATAAAGAGGCAGTATATGCAGATAATTAACCTTTCAGCTTAACAGCTCCAGTCCAATACACAAGCAACGTATACCCTTAATGGAAGCGAATTAGGGATAACAACACACGAAAAGGACTTGAGAATTGTTATACACAACAAACTATGCAACAATGTGCAATGTCAATCAGCAGTGGCCAAGGCCGAGGTTCAGCACCTCGGTCAGCTCCCAGTGTAAGTCTCGCGAGAGCCGCGGCTCTCGCGAGACTTACACTGGGAGCTGACAGAAGAGCAGAACGGACGGCGCAGAGGAGGAGAGAGCTGACAGGAGCTGCAGGACAGGTAAGTACAGCTCTGCCAGCCCCCCTCTCCCCCCCACTGAACTGCCACTGGACCACCAGGGAAGGAGAGCCCCCCTCCCTGCCATATATCAAGCAGGGAGGGGGGACGAAAAAAAAAAAAATATAAATAAAATAATAAAAAAAAAATTAATAATAAAAAAAAGGGGTAAAAGGACCACTATGGGAGGGGGGGGGGGTATAAGGACCACTATGGGAGGGAGGGGGTGGGTTAAGGACCACTATGGGAGGGAGGGGGGTATAAGGACCGCTATGGGAGGGAGGGGGGGTATAAGGACCACTATGGGAGGGAGGGGGGGGTTAAGGACCACTATGGGAGGGAGGGGGGTATAAGGACCGCTATGGGAGGGAGGGGGGTATAAGGACCACTATGGGAGGGAGGGGGGGGGGTAAGGACCACTATGGGAGGGAGGGGGGGGATAAGGACCACTATGGGAGGGAGGGGGGGTATAAGGACCACTATGGGAGGGAGGGGGGTATAAGGACCACTATGGGAGGGAGGGGGGGTATAAGGACCACTATGGGAGGGAGGGGGGTATAAGGACCACTATGGGAGGGAGGGGGGATAAGGACCACTATGGGAGGGAGGGGGGGGGATAAGGACCACTATTGGAGGGAGGGGGGTATAAGGACCACTATGGGAGGGAGGGGGGTATAAGGACCACTATGGGAGGGAGGGGGGTATAAGGACCACTATGGGAGGGAGGGGGGTATAAGGACCACTATGGGAGGGAGGGGGGGTATAAGGACCATTATGGGAGGGAGGGGGGGTATAAGGACCATTATGGGAGGGAGGGGGGGGTATATGGACCACTATGGGAGGGATGGGGGGGGGATAAGGAACACTATGGGAGGGAGAAGGGGGATAAGGACCACTATGAGAGGGAGGGGGTGGGATAAGGACCACTATGGGAGGGGAGGGGAGGGTAAGGACCACTAGGGGAGGGGAGGGTAAGGACCACTAGGGGAGGGGAGGGTAAGGACCACTAGGGGAGGGGAGGGTAAGGACCACTAGGGGAGGGGTGAGTCAGGACCACTGGGGGGGGGAGTGAAGGAACACGGGGGTGGGGAGGTAAGGACCACTGAGGGAGGAGGAGGGGAAGTCAGGACATATGGGGGGGGGGAGGGGGCGGCAAAAATTTTTTTGCCTACGGCGGCAAATATCCTTGCACCGGCCCTGCACACACTGCATTCACACACTGCATTCATGCACACACACACTGCATTCATGCACACACACACTGCATTCATGCACACACACACTGCACTCATACACACACGCTGCACTCATACACACACACACTGTAAATAAATATTCAATTAATATATTTTTTTTAGGATCTAATTTTATTTAGAAATTTACCAGTAGCTGCTGCATTTCCCACCCTAGTCTTATACTCGAGTCAATAAGTTTTCCCAGTTTTTTGGGATAAAATTAGGGGCCTCGGCTTATATTCGGGTCGGCTTATACTCGAGTATATACGGTACTTTATATTTAGCAGAGCAACTGCTGCATGCAGCAAGGAAGCTTCCAAGAGGCTACACGGCCAGACGTACACTCTGTGCTTTAACGGACATCGTGCCAACGCCACAGACAGTTACAGAATGACACAAAGATTAGCCAATAGCCAAAACACTGAGAATATGCCAATTGTGACCTCACTTGCGGCCATGCGTTTATTATCTTCAAATCAAAGCGATGTTATGTTTCAATGTTATATTAAATTCACGCTGCAAGTCAACGATTAGTGGCCTTAGGTCAAGGCTTAAGGACCCACTGATGACACGTGTGGTTGATCTACCAGTGGGCATTGCCAACTCATACACCGTGCATTTTATTGGTATTTAATGTTCCTTTTGATACAGGCTGTGTTAAATCTGAATTGCAGATACAAAGTAGGGCCGGAAGGTACAAGCTATCCGTCTTTTAATTAGGCCAGGGGCTAGTCCCACCTGGAAGGTGATTAAATAAGAGAGGTTCCCGGGTTGGAAAAAATTTTCCACCCTCACCATATATTACCAAACACTGCAGAGAGATGAGGGGGCAGACGCTACCTGCTATTTTTAGTTAACATGTTTCAAAGTCTGCTACTAAGATTTGCCATTCTAAGTGCAGCAGTAACTCCCACTGCTTTTATCACCAAGTAAACGAGACCATGGTGTGAACTAGCTACCTGCGTCACACTCCTGGCATTTAGCAATCTCCTGGGGGTGAGTCTCGGTATGATGTACCTACAAGTTAGTTAGTGCATTGTGTGAGATTTCATTCAATGATGTCACAAGTTGAGACAGTAAGCCAGGATAGAATCCCTGTTGCAAAATTACAAGTCCCATGATGCTTTGGCAGCATGCATTAAGGGTCACCTGAGTACCATCGCAGCTTTGTGTGGGATGTCTCCCAGAGCTGTCAATCAGGCAGCCAAATGTCAGGTTTAGAAGTGCTGTGCTAAATTTGGGCAACTTCTACCAGCCACACACACACACAACTTGGAATGAACCCCGCAGCATTAGTCCGCGAACGTCAATAGCCACACATAGCCCAGTGCACTAAGAAGTGAATCTGGCCGTGTGTCCTATAGCAATCTCGATATTACTGCGGTCTGTATTTATAACAGTCCACTCATCTTTAGTAATTAGTTTGGGGTAAACTACCTATACCATAAACACGTGCTGGTCTTTAAGAGTAAATTTTTTTTAAATGTTATGTTGGGTTTTTTTTTCTTTTTAAATTGATTTTGTTACATAATTGTTTATCAATGTAATGCATTAAAAATAGGAAGGGGGGGGGGGTCAGTTTTAGCTTATATTTCCCTTTGACTCCCTCCCCCTCCCCTTTTTTTTTTTCTCTCTTCCCCATCCCCTCCTGTTTTTGTGCTCTCCTTTCTACACCACTTGCTCTCTTTCCCTGACCCCACGCAAGAGTCGGACCTCATTGCCCGTGCACACTAGTCTCAACAACAGTCAAATGGGAGGGTATGGCAGGCTTGGGCCTCAGGTGCTATACGGATGCTCCGCTAATTCGCTAATGCCAAAGGCAATAAGACCCAATGGAAACCCACTATTTATCAGTAATATATGGGACGCCGAGTCCCCTCTACGACTTAAACCTTCAGGTTAGCTATACCCACAGACGTTATAATGGCCCCTATCCGCCTAGAAGATACTCCTAGGCTATATGCAACCATTATGATGACAGGCGAATCTTGACCATGTACTACACAGTCACTACCTGGCTCACACAGGGGTGACACACTCACCCCTTAATGTACGACCATAAGATGCAGATGTTTGCATATTTAATACATGTAACATAACGAAGTTACCGATACTGATACTGTACTACCTTCTAATAGTTAATGTTGTTTCGGTTTTCTTTTCTTTATAATCATATGGCTGCTCCCGATGTTGCGAGACCTGCGTGTCTCCCATTTTGCAATCCTATCGCACTGTTGTACATTTTCGGTGACACAAATAAAAGCCGTTTGAACCTATATTTCCCTTTGAATAAAGAGCTCCCCAATAGAATGGAATCACCTACCAGAAATATCAATTCTTCCACAGACTTGAAATCTCTGCAAATAACGGTCTCTTTCCAACACCCATCAGACCAAACTTTTATCTACGTTCTGAAATGTCTGTAGCCCAAACACAGGAAATGCTTCAAAATGAGAGTGATCTCAATGTTTCCCTTCTTTGTAAACCACTTTTTAAATGAGTAAAAAAATAATAATAAAAAAAAGACACTGTGCAATGCTCCCACCATTTCTTACAGTCTGATGAATTAAAAGGGGATTATTTAAATAAATACTTTCATCAAACGTTCTAATAGCGATCAGTGAGGTGAAATCAAAGGGCATTTCACATATAAGCCAATTGGTACCATAGTGAAGAATATTTCCAATTCGACCATTTTTACATTAATTTTGAAATTAAGTTTGAATTTACACTTTTGTGAATAACCTTGTACCTCTAGAATGCAAGCTCGATTGAACAGGGCCCAGAGCACCCTCTGAGTCTGTGTGTCCAGCTTGTCTTGCCGCAAATACATGTCTGTTAGTCCACGAATTGTACAGCGCAGCGGAATTTGTTGGCGCTATTTAAATAATGATATCAAGCTACAAAACAACCGCAAATACGGCCGCAATAAGATCAGATGTGCAGATCTTTCCTTTAAATGGGAGTGTTGGAAGGAATTAAGTCTCCCAGGGTAACGTAGATTTTCACACACACCCTGTAACATACAATTTTCCCATAATTATCCCTTTAAAAAGATCAGATTCCCACACAGAAAGCCCTTTCAGGCAGGAGAGCTTCCCTTACATTAAAAGGCAGCAGTGGGGGAAAGGGTTAGACACGTCTTGGTGCCTTAGGTAGTATCGGTTGCGTCACTACACATGCATCATGGGAACTTTTACTACAACTTAGAATACTGCCCAAGGGCCATTACCCAGAATCCCTCATTCTGAATAGCTAGCTAGTAAATAGAATATAATGGAAGTTGCATTCCTTTGCAATCCCCTCGTAAAAAAGTAACTGTTCCATTCTAGGAAATGTATTACTCGTGTTTCACCCTGGGAACCCTCAACGTGTACTCCAGTTTCAGAAATACACAACAACGTAGACAAAAAAAAAAAAAGCATAAAAAGACATAAAAACATGACAAAACATACCACGTAAACAAGAACAGAAACGTAAAAGCAAACAAGGTGCAGAATATTAGAATAACTGGCGCATTGTCACAAGTCGCTTTGTAAAGGTTATTGTTTTATGAAGAGTATTGTGATCATTTAACAAAAAATATAAAGGAAAGTATAGAATTGTGTGTATTTAACGTCTCCATGACCGGGGTTCTGCAAACCCCTTTTAGGATGACAGTCTTGAAATGGCGCTGGTTCAGAAGGGGTTAATGAACAAATATAAAATGTAAAAGAGATCTTTAAGCCTTTGTCCATGCAGTTGGGCAATGTCATTTTTGCAAGGACAGCACGTGGGAACAAAAAGAGGAAAGGCAGCCAGGCAGTAGGCGGTAAGGAACCTACTTCTGTGTGCCGCGTTCCACCAAAATATCACACTTATAATTAGATCTACTGACAACAGAGAGGCTGGTGGAGGGAATAAAACCGCTAAAATCTTCTAAGATAAAGATCTATGGCCCTACAAAGATATATTAATAAACGTTATAACACGTGAAATGTTTTAAAGACTCGGAAGAACAGAAATCTGAGATGTCCCGCTCAGTAATCAAATCGGATTATTTAACAGCTTCTATGGTTGCTGCATTAACCAACTGACCTATCACACTGGCACAGATACTGTGATAGTCTACACAACATTCAGTGTCCACTAATTCGGTATAACACATACAGCCTGTGCAGTCTTTATGAATACCTTTCAATCTAGACTAGATTCTCTGCGTACAATCAGAGGCAAGGTAAACTGCTAAATGTGATTGAAAAAAAGCTGAATGTGAAAGATAACATGTTGAGTTGTAATTTGGGGGGGGGAGTTCCCAAAATTTTGCAATACTGTATGTAATGCAAAACAAAATGCTGAATGTCTGAATTAACGATGAGTCATTTGCGATGCATGCTATAAATAATGGATTTATTAATCTAGAGATAGAGACAGCATTGCAGCATTAATACCACAGATATCATATTCTTTATCAAGTCAAAATCGTTCCCAGACACCTTGAGCCACGTTAATGAAGCCAATACAACGTACCCAAAATTCATGTCTATTTAGATTCAAACCAATGAACCAATAAAAAAAATAAAGGGCATTGTTTTTTGCAGAATATATTTAATAGATCATAACGGAATACCAGCGCATTTTGCTCCCTATGAGAGGTGTATCTCAAACCGGATGACTGACAGTAAGTATTTACTAACAAAGATTATAAATGAAGAATGGACATTTTAGGCCAAAATAGTATAATTTAAAAACAAACAAACAAACAAACAAACAAACAAACATTCTCCAATTCTGTTACTTCAGTGGATACCACAAGATTCCTACGCTGAGAATTGGAAAAGGCGAACGTGCTGTACATATTGGCAGGCTAGGGAGAGGCTCACATGACTCTAATTGTTAACTGCCTCGCTTGTTGCCAGGGAGTTGGATAACAGAAACAGGAATACCTGTCTGTGATGCTCGTGGGTAGGTCTGAGCGATCAATATCCTGATCAATAATAAAAGGTAGCAATGCACGCACTGCTACATACCATACTGCATACAGACAGCCATTTCATTCAATAGCAAAATGTTAATGGTCCTTATAAATCATATAACACGTGTTTCAGGACGGCAGAACAGAGCGTATATACTAGTCTAGAAGTCGAATGCAGTTTTTTGACCAACAATTGTGAAATATGCTATGACTCGTGGATAAGTCGAGGGTAGGTGTTCCCTTATTTGTACCTTTTTTACCTTTGATATCCTCCTGCATTTGAATGGAATTGATCCCCTTCTGTTCGGTAACCGAACAGACTCTACGTGTTCCCCCATGTTAACATCTTGTAATTACCGACCACCCCTGGCTGTTAACCACAAACAAGCATTCCCTGGGTGACCGCCATTCATATATACAAACGCACGTGTTCAAACAAACTTGTCTCCCAAACCAAACGCAGGCCGCGGTACATGGTCGTCGACAGCATGGATCTCTGAGTCGGCTACACAAGCCCGCGAATCCCGCTGAAACTTGTACACCTGCCCGTTCGACTTCCCGACCAGTTGGAACAGCGGCATTCGGGAGTCGACATTGCCCCGCATTCAATGTACAAAACTAGCATTGACTCGAGGATAAGTCGACTCTGCGTTTTAAAATTAAGTTTACGACTAAAATTTCTCAACATAACATGAATAGAAAGCCACGGCTACTCCGGCCCTATGTTCTATTGCACTTAGATGCCCAAACAAGAAGGCAATCTAACCACATCGTTTTAAAAAGTTAAACATGTTCACAGCGTTTTGTTTTTCTTGCTAAAACCAATGACAATGAACAGCTACAAAGCAAGTGTACACTGAATAGAATATGTTATGAGCCTCTGTTTGTACTAATTACGATGCATATATATAGCACTGAACCACAACTGGGCTTTTGCATAAGCCACACTGTACAAAATGTGATCACTATTGTCATTGCAAAATAAAGAATCATAAAAAAATAAAAAAAGAAAGAAAGCCACGGCTAAGCTCTATAACATGAATCTAATAGAATGCCATGGCTGAGTTCTATAACATGAATAGAATGCCACGGCTGAGCTCAATAACAATAATAGAATACCACGGCTGAGCTCTATAACCCTGTATAACAAATAGAATGCCACTGTTGAGCTCTATAACACAAATCAAATAGAATGCCACGGCTGAGCTCTATAAGCCTGTATAACATGAATATAGGAATGCCACAGCTGGGCTCTATAACATGAATTGAAAGCCACAGCTGAGCTCTATAACATGAATAGAGGAATGCCACAGCTGAGCTCTATAACATGAATAGAGGAATGCCACGGCTGAGCTCTATAACATGAATAGAGGAATGCCACGGCTGAGCTCTATAACATGAATAGAGGAATGCCACGGCTGAGCTCTATAACATGAATAGAGGAATGCCACGGTTGAGCTCTATAACATGAATAGAGGAAGGCCACGGCTGAGCTCTATAACATGAATAGAGGAATGCCACAGCTGGGCTCTATAAAATGAATGGAGGAATGCCACGGCTGAGCTCTATAACATGAATAGAGGAATGCCACAGCTGGGCTCTATAAAATGAATGGAGGAATGCCACAGCTGAGCTCTATAACATAAATGGAGGAATGCCACAGCTGGGCTCTATAACATGAATAGAGGAATGCCACAGCTGGGCTCTATAACATGAATAGAGGAATGCCACAGCTGGGCTCTATAACATGAATAGAGGAATGCCACAGCTGGGCTCTATAACATGAATAGAGGAATGCCACGGCTGAGCTCTATAACATGAATGGAGGAATGCCACAGCTGAGCTCTATAACATGAATGGAGGAATGCCACAGCTGGGCTCTATAACATGAATGGAGGAATGCCACAGCTGGGCTCTATAACATGAATGGAGGAATGCCACAGCTGGGCTCTATAACATGAATGGAGGAATGCCACAGCTGGGCTCTATAACATGAATGGAGGAATGCCACAGCTGGGCTCTATAACATGAATGGAGGAATGCCACAGCTGGGCTCTATAACATGAATGGAGGAATGCCACAGCTGGGCTCTATAACATGAATGGAGGAATGCCACGGCTGAGCTCTATAACATGAATAGAGGAATGCCACAGCTGGGCTCTATAACATGAATAGAGGAATGCCACAGCTGGGCTCTATAACATGAATAGAGGAATGCCACGGCTGAGCTCTATAACATGAATGGAGGAATGCCACGGCTGAGCTCTATAACATGAATAGAGGAATGCCACAGCTGAGCTCTATAACATGAATAGAGGAATGCCACAGCTGAGCTCTATAACATGAATAGAGGAATGCCACAGCTGAGCTCTATAACATGAATAGAGGAATGCCACAGCTGAGCTCTATAACATGAATAGAGGAATGCTGAGCTCTATAACACTGTATAACATGAATAGAAGAAGCTCTAAAACACTGTGCTGCAGAAAGCCATGTGAAAGCTGTATACATGTTGAAGCTGTATATGTGATGGAGAATGTTACGGTGAAGCTGCATATTTGTAGCAGAGCTGTGCAACACATTGCTACAGTATGCTGCCGCAAAATTGCATTAAACTGCCCTGCAGAATGGAGTGGTTAAGCTATATAATATTATTCTGCAGGAGGGGTGGTTAAGCTATATAATATTATTCTGCAGGAGGGGTGGTTAAGCTATATAATATTGTTCTGCAGGAGGGGTGGTTAAGCTATATAATATTGTTCTGCAGGAGGGGTGGTTAAGCTATATAATATTGTTCTGCAGGAGGGGTGGTTAAGCTATATAATATTGTTCTGCAGGAGGGATGGTTAAGCTATATAATATTGTTCGGCAGAATGCAATTTTCTGATATGTATAACCTTGTTCAGCCGTGTGCTATGTTTTTGCTGTATAAGACTGTTCTGCCCACTGCTTGTTATTGTAATTTATAAAGCACCAACATGTTCTGTAGAGCTGTACAATAAGTGGGCTAACGAACAAGTATCTGTAATAGGACCAGTCCATATCTAGGAACAGAATATGGGGAGAACCCTGCTCAGAACAAGCTCACAGCTTGTAAACAATGTTCTGAAAAATTAACTCATGGCACGATTGGCGAGATTTCGTTGGAGAGCTATTCTGCACAGCGTGACATTGCAAATTCCTGGGAGATGGATTTTAAAAATCTCTGCACACGTAACCCGCTTATTAAGAACATTCAACAAGGTACCTGGAGAAATGGAACAGGTGATTGAATGGTGCAACAAGGACAATTAGCATGCAGCCAAGTAACGCAAAAAGGAGGTGCCGGCTAGATGATGGTATGTCCTCTTAAACGAAGGGGCGTACGCACGCACTTCTAATTGCAAAACAGGAATTCTCTGCAATTATCAAACCTTACAATGCACGAAAAATGATTATATAACCCCTTTTGATTCATGCTGTACTGAGAGTCTTTGCAGATTTGGCTGAGGGCATCAGCTGAGCTCTGCAGCCTATCAGGGCAGTCCTAGATCATCTGTGCAAGCTGAACAGAAACACATCCAGCTTCTCCTGCAGAAGAAGATCAGATGTGGCGTGGGCGCCCAGGTAACTTGCCAAACCATGCTAAAATGGTTTGACATTTTACTATTGGATGGCATCTGGGCACTGCTGACACCATAACCACTACGGCAGGCTGCAGTGGATAGGATTCTTGCAAGGTTCCCTTAAAACCTTGAAGAATAAGTTAATTTTCAATTAATCAATCAATCAATGCCAGTGTATGGGTATTCCCTTAATTCTAAACCAAGCAAGAGGTGACAAATAGAATAATATGGGCATAATATGTGCACGAGCACATACAGGGGATTTAAAATCATAAGATCTTTCCCGGTTATTAAATCTCATATCAGATACAAGAGACACAGGCCGATAATACAATCCAGCTAACAACATGCCCTGAATTACAAGGAGCAGCTTTTGTTTGGGAAATACATTTTCTATCTGCTCTACCGATCTATAGATCACACTGCATGATAATATGAAATAAGTGCATATAACACAAAAAGAAACAAGGGGGGGGGGGAGAGAAAAAAAGTTTTGCCAAAAGGAAAATTGCGCTGTTTTAATTTGACAGGAAATCCAGGCTGAAATTTACCGTCTATGAGGGTGATAATCTGTGCTCTTAATTCTAACAATACAGCAGATACCGGGCACCCCGGCTTGTTCTTTCAAGAATTCAGATGTTCTAAACCTGCACTCTGAGCGTCACTCCCAAGCAGCCATCGTGTTTAGGAAATCAAACAGACCAAAAAGGTGTTTATTTACCAAACTGGGAACTTTGGAGAATTCACAAATTATAGAACAAAACAAGTGATCTGGAAAGTAATGGGTTAAAGCATTATTAAATCCCAACCTTGCCTCTGGAGAGGGTGACGCTGGCGCTGTGTCTCTACATAGCGTATGGGGTGCTTATAAGTGGCATTAAACTCCTAATTTGCTCCTGGGACAGCAACGCTGGCACTGTGTCCCTCCCTACCTTCTCCTGGTGGGCAGATTGGCATTATACATTAACCTTGTTTTCAGGACTGGTAAAGCTGGCATAATAAGCTACATTATATCAATTGGCTTCTGGGATGGTAAAGCTGGAACTGTGTCCCTAACTAGCTTCAACGGAGGATACTAAAATAATAGCTCTATGTTGCTACTGTGGGCTTTTTACTGCCATTAGAGCCCTAGCTTGCCCTTGAGCAGACTAAAGCACGCACTACACCTATACCTTACCCCTGCAATGTACCCATTTTAGTGTGCCCCTACCTGGCTCTTGGGGGCTCCTGTATTCCTACCTTGCACCTGGGATGGGTAAAGTTGGCAGTGTGCTCCCTACCTGGCTTATGTGCTGGGTAAAGCTGGCACTGTGACCCTTACTAGGTATAGCTGGCAGTGTGCCCCTACCTGGGCGAAGCTGGCAGTGTGCCAGGCTGGGTATAGCTGGCACTGTGCCCCTACCTGGCTCCTGGGCTGTGTAATGCTAGCAGTGTGCCCCTACCTGGTTAAAGCTGGCAGTGTGCTCAGTGCCGGGCTGGGTATAGCTGGCACTGTGCCCCTACCTGGCTCCTGGGCTGTGTAATGCTGGCAGTGTGCCCCTACCTGCATGAAGCTGGCAGTGTGCTGGGGGCCGGGCTGGGTATAGCTGGCATTGTGCCCCTACCTGGCTCCTGGGCTGGGTAATGCTGGCAGTGTGCTCCCTACCTGGGTATAGCTGGCAGTGTGCTCGGTGCCGGGCTGGGTATAGCTGGCAGTGTGCCCCCTACCTGGGTATAGCTGGCAGTGTGCTCGGTGCCAGGCTGGGTATAGCTGGCAGTGTACCCCCTACATGGGTGAAGCTGGCAGTGTGCTCAGTGCTGGGCTGGGTATAGCTGGCAGTGTGCTCGGTGCCGGGCTGGGTATAGCTGGCAGTGTGTCCGGTGCCGGGCATAGCTGGCAGTGTGCCCCTACCTGGGTGAAGCTGGCAGTGTGCTCGGTGGCAGGCTGGGAATAGCTGGCAGTGTGCCCCTACCTGGGTATAGCTGGCAGTGTGCCCCTACCTGGGTATAGCTGGCAGTGTGCCCCTACCTGGGTATAGCTGGCAGTGTGCTCTGTGCCAGGCTGGGTATAGCTGGCAGTGTGCCCCCTACCTGGGTGAAGCTGGCAGTGTGCTCAGTGCTGGGCTGGGTATAGCTGGCAGTGTGCTCGGTGCCAGGCTGGGTATAGCTGGCAGTGTGCCCCCTACCTGGGTATAGCAGGCAGTGTGCCCGGTGCCAGGCTGTGTATAGCTGGCAGTGTGCTCGGTGCCAGGCTGGGTATAGCTGGCAGTGTACCCCTTACCTGGGTGAAGCTGGCAGTGTGCTCAGTGCTGGGCTGGGTATAGCTGGCAGTGTGCTCGGTGCCAGGCTGGGTGAGGCTGGCAGTGTGCCCCCTACCTGGGTATAGCTGGCAGTGTGCTCGGTGGCGGGCTGGGTATAGCTGGCAGTGTGTCCGGTGCCGGGATGGGTATAGCTGGCAGTGTGCTCGGTGCAGGGCTGGGTATAGCTGGCAGTGTGCCCCTACCTGGGTGAAGCTGGCAGTGTGCCCAGTGCCAGGCTAGGTATAGCTGGCAGTGTGCTCTGTGCCAGGCTGGGTATAGCTGGCAGTGTGCCCCCTACCTGGGTGAAGCTGGCAGTGTGCTCAGTGCTGGGCTGGGTATAGCTGGCAGTGTGCCCGGCGCCAGGCTGGGTATAGCTGGCAGTGTGCTCGGTGCCAGGCTGGGTATAGCTGGCAGTGTGCCCCCTACCTGGGTATAGCAGGCAGTGTGCCCGGTGCCAGGCTGTGTATAGCTGGCAGTGTGCTCGGTGCCAAGCTGGGTATAGCTGGCAGTGTGCTCGGTGGCGGGCTGGGTATAGCTGGCAGTGTGTCCGGTGCCGGGATGGGTATAGCTGGCAGTGTGCTCGGTGCCGGGCTGGGTATAGCTGGCAGTGTGCCCCTACCTGGGTGAAGCTGGCAGTGTGCCCAGTGCCAGGCTGGGTATAGCTGGCAGTGTGCCCCCTACCTGGGTGAAGCTGGCAGTGTGCTCAGTGCTGGGCTGGGTATAGCTGGCAGTGTGCTCGGTGCCAGGCTGGGTGAGGCTGGCAGTGTGCCCCCTACCTGGGTATAGCTGGCAGTGTGCTCGGTGGCGGGCTGGGTATAGCTGGCAGTGTGTCCGGTGCCGGGATGGGAATAGCTGGCAGTGTGCTCGGTGCCGGGATGGGTATAGCTGGCAGTGTGCCCCTACCTGGGTGAAGCTGGCAGTGTGCCCAGTGCCAGGCTGGGTATAGCTGGCAGTGTGCTCTGTGCCAGACTGGGTATAGCTGGCAGTGTGCCCCCTACCTGGGTATAGCAGGCAGTGTGCCCGGTGCCAGGCTGTGTATAGCTGGCAGTGAGCTCGGTGCCAGGCTGGGTATAGCTGGCAGTGTACCCCCTACATGGGTGAAGCTGGCAGTGTGCTCAGTGCTGGGCATAGCTGGCAGTGTGCTCGGTGCCAGGCTGGGTGAGGCTGGCAGTGTGCCCCCTACCTGGGTGAAGCTGGCAGTGTGCTCGGTGCCAGGCTGGGTATAGCTGGCAGTGTGCCCCTACCTGGGTATAGCTGGCAGTGTGCTCGGTGCCAGGCTGGGTATAGCTGGCAGTGTACCCCCTACATGGGTGAAGCTGGCAGTGTGCTCAGTGCTGGGCATAGCTGGCAGTGTGCTCGGTGCCAGGCTGGGTGAGGCTGGCAGTGTGCCCCCTACCTGGGTGAAGCTGGCAGTGTGCTCGGTGCCAGGCTGGGTATAGCTGGCAGTGTGCTCAGTGCTGGGCTGGGTATAGCTGGCAGTGTGCCCCTACCTGGGTGAAGCCGGCAGTGTGCCCCCTACATGGGTGAAGCTGGCAGTGTGCTCAGTGCTGGGCATAGCTGGCAGTGTGCTCGGTGCCAGGCTGGGTGAGGCTGGCAGTGTGCCCCCTACCTGGGTATAGCTGGCAGTGTGTCCGGTGCCAGGCTGGGTATAGCTGGCAGTGTGCCCCTACCTGGGTGAAGCCGGCAGTGTGCCCGGTGCCGGGCTGGGTACAGATGGCATACGGTCCGGGTTCCCAGGCAGACATCCAGTCCAGGCCGGTGATCCGGTGCAGACAGACGGCGAGCGGTACCGGGAGATCAGTCAGGAAGATGTAACCGCCTCTTGTGCCCGTTGCTTAGGGATAAGCGCGATGTGAGACCGCCCCCCGCCACTGACGTCACCAGAGCCGGTGTCAGAACGGGAGGGGAAGAAACTTTAAATTACGTCACCGGCCACGCCCAGCCCAGACACAAACACTCTATATCCCCCTCACACACACAGAGGCACACTGACACACACACACACACAGCCCAGACACAAACACTGTATCCCCCTCACACACACAGAGGCACACTGACACACACACACAGCCCAGACACAAACACTGTATCCCCCCTCTCACACACACTGACACAAAGTGCTCACACAGAGACACACAATGACACACAGAGAGACAGACAGTGCTCACACACACACAGCCCAGACACAAACACTGTATCCCCCCTCTCACACACACAATGCTCACACAGAGACACACTGACACACAGAGACACACAATGACACACAGTGCTCACACAGTATCCCTCCTCACACTCTGTATCCCCCCTCACAGACACACAATGCTCACACAGAGAGACACACAATGCTCACAGAGAGACACACAATGCTCACACAGAGACACACAATGACACACTGAGACACACAGTACTCACAGAGACACACAGTACTCACAGAGACACACAATGACACAGTGCTCACACACAGAGACACACAATGCTCACACAGAGAGACACACAATGACTCACTGACACACAGAGAGACACACAATGACACACAGTGCTCACACAGAGAGACACACAAAGCTTTCACACACAGCCCAGAGACAAACACTCTGTATTCCCCCTCACAGACACACAATGCTCACACAGAGACACAGAGATACACACAATGCTCACACAGAGACACACAATGCTCACACAGAGACACACAGAGACACACAATGACACTGAGACACACAATGACACACAGTACTCACACAGAGACACACAATGACACACAGAGAGACACACAATGCTTTCACACACAGCCCCCTCAGGGACTCCCTCCCGCTGGGCTCTGGAGAGAGGAAGGGGTTAAACACTTACCATTCTCCAGCGCCGGGCTGGGAGCTTTCCTCCTCCTCCCTCGCGATGTCATCGGCTGAATGCGCATGCGCGGCAGGAGCCGCGCGCGCATTCAGCCGGTCGCATAGGAAAGCATTTACAATGCTTTCCTATGGACGCTGGCGTCTTCTCACTGTGATTTTCACAGTGAGAAGCACGCAAGTGCCTTTAGCGGCTGTCAATGAGACAGCCACTGGAGGCTGGATTAACCCTCAGTATAAACATAGCAGTTTCTCTAAAACTGCTATGTTTATAAAAAAAAAAAAAAGGGTTAACCCTAGCTAGACCAGGCACCCAGACCACTTCATTAAGCTGAAGTGGTCTGGGTGCCTAGAGTGGTCCTTTAATGAAGCAGTTTTGGTGTATAGATAATGCCTCTGCTGTCTCACTGCTTAATTCTCTGCTGTTTAGGAGTTAAACCACTTTGTTTATACAGCCCTAGTCACACCTCTCTGCATGTGATTTGCACAGCCTTCCTAAACATTTCCTGAAAAGAGATCTAATGTTTAAACGTCCTTTATTGTGGGGCGGAGCCTGACCTCCGAGCTGTTCAGACTCATGCAACACAAGCTCCCGTCTGACCTTGCAATTTTGGGGTAAATCGACCGACTTTCAGGCCAAAATATCCTTGAGGGTGCACCACCCACGTTGGGGATGCACGGAGACTCTACTGAGACCTCATCTGAGCCTTTCACTGCCGGGAGCACAAAACGCTGCATTGCGGCCTACTTAAGTGGGAAAAGACGGCCACTCTTCTCACTCTTTTACACACTGAACTTCTACCCCCCCTTGGACCGGTGGGAGTTATCCCGGTCCCCACTGTGCTACCACCAGTTGCCTCAGCTGCACAAACAGATTAGTCCTAATCGCTACCAGACGACACCAGCCAACATAAAATGGCGGATAAACTCCCTCTGAACACACAAGAGCGGGGTCCATCCCCAACAGCTCACCACAGCTCCACAGCTCAATGTCTGCAGCTACTGGAAGAAATATTCCAGCACTTCTAGACACAGCGACAATTACGCACAAGGGCCAGCAAAACCACAGGTTTCAGGATCACTTAGAAACAGCAGACGGAAAAGCTACCTCCAAACTGCCAATCTTTGCTTACACCTGCTAGTCGCCCACCTCCATGCCAGGCTAGGCCGAAATGCAGCAGAGACCTTACCTCAGCAAAGTGCCGGTGAATGACCAATTAAAGCAGCGACCTACACCCAGAGCCTCACACTAAGTCAAGAAGGTAAAGATTATGGCGAGCGAGGGCAGCCGAATGTGATGAGCCGTGCAGGCGGTCTATGCATACGATCGGGAATAAATGAGTGTCCTTCTTCGGAACCGTTCTGCAAGCTCACCGAGAGCTCTTATGTCTGCGCTACCACCTTACTATCCATGGGGATCGGATCCTTCCAGATTCAGATTTACCGTCTAGATTGACTAAATTCATTTGATTATACTTTGTGCGCTACAGCAGGTAAATGTTAGATCTACTACCAGTAGTTTCACTATTTTTACTATAGCATGGTACACCATTATATTAGTTATGTTCTTTTATAATCGCCTGTCTATATCATGATCTTTACTAATAAGCCATTACATCTTGAATACATGTCTACCTGTAGGTCTAGATTATCTCTCCATTAATAAGTTTATATACAGTCCATTGTCTAGACATGCATGCTCAGCCTGAATGTGTTCTATTACGAAAATGTGCCGCTTCATCAACATGCTGATCAAATGTTATGCTATGTTTTCTCTTGTACTTGCATGTGCTGTTGGGGCATTGCAAGCTGATTTGTGTTTTTTTCATGCACAACAAAAATAAAGAATAATAATAAAAAATAAATTGTAAAAAATGTCCTTTATTGCAAATTTTGTTTAAAGGGACACTATAGTCACCAAAACAACTTTAGCTTAATGAAACAGTTTTAGTGTATAGATCATGCCCCTGCAGCCTCACTGCTCAATTCTCTGTCATTTAGGAGTTAAACCACTTTGTTTATGAACCCTAGTCACACCTCCATGCATGTGACATGCACAGCCTTCCATAAACACTTCTTGTAAAGAGTCATCTAATGTTTATCCTTCCTTTAATGCAAGTTCTGTTTAATTTAGATTTTCTTATCCCCTGCTATGTTAAAAGCTAGACCCTGCAAGAGCCTCTTGTATGTGATTAAAGTTCAATATACAGAGAAAGAAATACAATTGTTTAAGGTAAATTACATCTGATTGAAAGTGAAACCATTTTTTTCACGTAGACAGTGTCAATCAGAGCCAAGGGAAGTATGGCAATTATTGCATAAACAGAAACAAAGTGATTTAACTCCTAAATGGCAGTGAATTGAAAATACACACGCACACACTGCCCCCCCCCATACACACACATTACTCCCCATACACACACACACTGACAGCCGCTAGAGGCGCTTCCGCGCTTCTCACTGTAAAAAATCACAGTGAGAAGACGCCAGCGTCGATAGGAAAACATTGAGAAATGCTTTCCTATGGACTATTTGAATGCGCGCGCGGCTCTTGCTGCACATGCGCATTCAGCGCTGACGTCGACAGGAGGAGGAGAGTTCCCCGGCACTGGAGAAAGTTAAGTGTTTTAACCCCTTCAGCCCAGTGGGAGTGGGACGCTGAGGGTGGGGGGCACCTAAAGACCCTCTAGTGCCAGGAAAACAAATTTGTTTTCCTGGCACTGTAGTGGTCCTTTAAGTAAAACCATCACTGAGAGGACACCATTATTTGGTTCTGTGGGTGTTACCTAATTGTGCCAGACACCTTTCCTTCCACCATACCTGACACCCTCCTCCAATCTAATTGTCCCACTTTGGCAAGCATAACAGTGCTTCCAAACCCCTACGATGCAGACACACTGGCTTCATTGCCAGGGAATAATGCCAAATATAGCACATTGCTTTCCAGTTACTGAGAAAGGTAACCAGGAGAACCACCTGAACGAGAGTAGGAAAATCTCTTTCAATCAATTCTCAAAATATACACTATGCTAAATGCTGATTGGCAATGGCAGATAAGGAGAGGTAGCAATGTTATTGAGATATTTTGTTCAATTTATACATGTGTCATTTAAATGCGAGCCGCTAGACCAGATGAAGTAAGTGACTGTGGATCTATAACGGCCATGCTTTCACAAAGCAATCTCACAGAAAACACACACTAGACATCTTGGGTTTTTACAGACTGGATTAGACTTTTCAGACCTAGGCGGACCTAACCAAAGTTAATAGCACGGTCATAGAAAATCCTAAAACCACGGCAGGATAATTACTAGAGTGTGCACAATTTTGATTGAGCCGGTTCGTTCGAATCAAATTCCTGTTAATCCACGCCTGAACAAATTCACACCTGAACTAATCGATCCGTCCAGGGTTTACCTGTGGAGTTTCTTTCAATGCAAGGATTCCACAGGTAAATCCCAAATGGGTGGAACAACAAGAATTTGATACAAATGAACTGGCTCAAAGGAATGTTTGCACAATTCAATTATAGTTATCTTTCAAGACAGTGACAAGAGAGAGACCCAAACACCCACTTTTCCTTAACATATATAGAAAGATTGCAGGAAAGCGCTGGCGTTTAGGAGTCACATGACAGAACATTCACCTACCATCACAACATTAAAATACAGTAAAGTCTTTGTTTCCTGGATGCTAGGGGCACCTCTCAAGTTGCTGATATTTGAGTGTGACTAATAGACAGTACCACTGCTGTCGGAAATGTAACTGGTTATTTGCCTTGGTACATAAGCCAGGCACATTGAGCCTTCTATACATTACCGGGGATATTTATCAGTTCTGTTGTAAAAAGTGGTCTAAAGTGCTAAAAATGGGGCAATCACTATGGAAACCGATATTTGCACCGATTTTTAGAACATAACTCTCCCCCACCCCCATTGTAGGTCTCTGAAATGGAGCCTTATTAAAGAGGTGAGCTAATAGCTTACCTCTACCGTCCCTCTGACTACATGTTGGGAAGACCAGATTCGATTAGTCCGTAAAATGACAAACAAATCATAGTTTTGAAACCTGGGCTGAATGCCAAGAAGTGTGGCGTACTGGGCACAGGGCCATTATCCACGATTATTGTACAACTGGAGAACAGTTAGCTTGAATGAGCTCTGTTTAGAAACTATTGGGAAATTGTACATCGTTTACCATGACCTAATTTAATATAAACGTATTGCTTGATGTTAATCAGAGCCTCTGCTATTGCTATTTTCATGCTATATTTATTAAATTAGAAACCAAAATATCCAAATTATTAAAAAAAAATTCACATTTTTTTTCAACATGGCATCTGTCCAAAAATTTGCAATCTCTTGTCTATTCTTGACATTTCTTGGATTAGTGGATAACCCAGATTTCTTTTGCATACATTATTTAATGAATTAACTGTTTCATTTTTTTTAAAAAGAATAGGGGGTGGGACATGGCTAGCATGGAGGCTGGTCGCAACTTGCCAGAGCTCTCAACCAAGCGTCTCATCGACACTCCTGCCGCTCATAGCCTGACCCAAAGAGTGACTCAACTGTCACAGACGACTGTAGTGTTCCGGTTCGGAAAGCCGTGATGCCGACCGCCAAAAGCCTTGCAGAGCGGTTGCGGCCTAGTGCAGACTCTGGGCGGGAGAAATGGCCGATCTCCCGTCCCATGTCTCTTCCCCCAGCAGGACCTCACAGAGCCACATTGCCCCCCTTATGGGCCGGGGAGGATATCCCAGTCCACACTACACTGCTTGCAGAGGAGATAGACCCTGGCAGACCACGCGTCGGAACCACTGAGTGCAATCCCACACACAAGATGGTGGACGCACTTCCCTGTCACAGCCAAGCCAAGCGAATAAGTACTCACTGCAAACCGGTGTCACTGGAGAGCTTCATGATAAAGCTCAATGCTGTCTTTGAGGCCTTCTGGGCGAAGTTGGCGGCAAGAGCGTCAATCTCCCGGCTGGACCCCCGAGTGGAGTATCAGAGGTGCGAAGCACAAGATGGCGGCAGTCGGCAGATCATACTGCAGCATTCAGTAGTGCCCTGCACCTACCACAAGCGGCACCTGCCTTCCTGGGCTAGAGGTCACCAAAGGACTAGCTCCCCGGCATGGACCACACAAGCGGAGCAATCCACGCATACGGCTACGCAAGACCTTAATCCAGCTCTGCTCTCCCTTTGTAGGGAAGAACTTGGACTTTGCTAGTTCCCAAGTCAGTGGCTCAGAGATGCAGACCTCAGCAAGGGCCTGGGGCTGCCTCACCTCACCCTCATTCAAGCAACTCGACCACAGCTCCTCAGTACTTCCCGAACTCGGGAATCGGCTGAGCCAAAACTCACTCCAACACACAATGCTGGCCTCACATGTCTCCTGGGTGCCAGATTTGCAATTCCACCAACTGCAGAATGCAACTCACCTACGATTGCAAACACTTATTATTAAGCTCTGTTAAATGTTAACCCTATTACGCATGGCACTAAGTTTACCCACTTGGGGCAGTGACAGTCCCTACTACACTAAGCTGGCACTCCAAGTTCCCTTCTGTAGGCAGAGATCCAGCCTGTTAGTGTACTATGTCTAATAGTTGAATGATATTGTATTTTAATCTTATTTGCTTCATTTCATTTGCTTAATTTTAATTTCATTTGCAAAAATACAAAAAAAATAATAATAATAAAAAAACAGTCAATTACCGGAGTATCCCTTTAACAACACATCAGTATATTTAAAGGGACAGTAGGAGGAAAAAGGAGTACAAGACACAGCTCGGCCAGGTTCAACAAAACAGATTCCTGACACAGTTTAAGCAGACACAAACAGATTCCTGCCATGCTAGACATATAGAACCAGAGCCCTCACACTACTAAGGCTGATGACAACGGAAACCGATCCCTGAAACAGATCAGATAAACGTGTTATGAACCAATTCAGTTTAACTTCAGTAGAACTGGGTCTGGATCCCAGGAAAAGTTAAGGAAGACCTAACTAGCCTTGCTAATGCACAAGAGCACAACTTCAACAGAACCAGAGCTCAATTTACCTCTAACAGATATGTAGTTCTATTTATTTATTTATAAAATATTTTACCAGGAAAGATACATTGAGATTTCTCTCGTTTTCAAGTATGTCCTGGGTCCACAAAACATTGCATTGGTACAATAGGATACAATAAAATACAAAAACAATATTAATACACAATATATACAAAATTTAACGCAGAGCAGGTAAGAAATATATAATCAACCATGACAGGTGCATTCTGTTTTGAGGTATGTAGAGAGGGATCTCTTAAAGGACTTTAAGCTTAGGGAAGATTTGAAAGTGTGCGGGAGGTCATTCCACAATTGCGGTGCTCTGTAGGAGAAGGAGGATCGGGCTGCTTTCTTTTTGTATTGAGGTAGACTAAATAAAGTGCTGGTACTGGATCGGAGGTTATAGGAGGTGGGAACAGCCGAGAAGAGCATCTTGCTCAGGTAGGGTGGGAGTTTCCCAGAAATGCTCTTAAACACAAGGCTGGAAAAATGAAGGGTGCGTCTGGATTCCAGCGACAGCCAGTTTAGTTATTTTAGCATGTCACAATGGTGGGTCCTGTAATTACATTGTAGCACAAATCGGCAGAACGAGTTATACAATGTGTTGAATTTATTAATGTGGGATTGCGATACACATGCATATACTACATCCCCATAATCAATGATTGGCATCAGCATTCACTGTACAATCGTTTCCTTTACTGTAGGGCTTAGGCAGGATTTGTTTCTGTACAGGGCACCTAGTTTTGGATAAAGTTTTTCTATGTTCAGGCCAAAAGATAGATTGGGGTCTAACAGCATACCCAAGTATTTGAGAGAGTGGACTGCGGTCAGTGGGCTATTTGATTTTGTTTTGATGCATAGATGGGAATTTTGTAATTTGTGTAATTTAGGTACTGTTCCAAAGATCATTGTGACAGTTTTGTCAATTTTTAGGGAGAGTTTGGTTTTTGTGATCCACTTTTCTACCTCTGTAAACTGGTCTTGGAGCACAGCCTCAAGCTGCGGTAGATTGGATTTGCTTGCATAGATCACTGTGTCGTCTGCGTACATGGCAGATCATTTATAAATAATGTGAATAGCAGGGGGCCGAGAATGGAACCTTGGGGAACACCACGCGTGACTGGGAGAGGGAGGGAGTCGCTGTCACAAATGGACACATATTGTGAGCGATCCATTACATATGATGGAAACAATCACCAATACCTGAGTTGTTTTGTTTGTGCAGTAGAATGTCGTGGTCTACTGTGTCAAAGGCCTTTACAAAATCAAGGCATATAGCTCCAGTTAGGTCTCCCTGTTCCATGCCAGTTTGGATGTCATTGCAAGCGTTTAAGAGGGCAGTTGTAGTGGATTGATTCGGGCGAAAACCTGATTGATCATGGGTAAGATAGTTAGATTGTTGGTAATACTCACATAGTTGCGTATGGACACATTTTTCTAAGATTTTTGACAATACTGGAAGCAATGATATTGGGCGATAGTTAGAAACCAAAGTAGTGTCACCACTTTTATGGATAGGCACTACTCTCGCAGTCTTCCAAAGTTTGGGTATGTATCCAGACACCAAGGATTCATTAATTAGGGTTGTGACAGGTTTAGCAATTGCTGGTGCACTGAGCCTCAACAGCATTGCTGGAATTTGATCAGCTCCAGGCTGGTTTTTCATTTTTAGATTATTAAGGTGTTTTTTTTAATGACACTAATAGGTACAGGTCTAAAATTGAACTTGTCTATATTGGGTGTTTGCAAATTTAGTGGGACCTGATCCACATTTGTAGTTACAGGATGCGTGTCATTTATTAGCTTGGCAATCAGGGCAGTGGAACATCCGACAAAATGATTGTTCAAGGCATTTGCTACATCTAAGTGAATTTAAAATTTAAGGCCAGAGCGGTCGAACTGAAAGCATATGTGACTAACAGAATTTTTCCAATTTGAATTATTTTGATCTTAAATTTGAAATTCTCTCTGAATTCACTTTTGAATTTTCACTTTATTAAATAAACCTGTAAGTGAGAATTCAAATATAAGGTTAAAAAAGCTGAACTGGGAAAAAGATCAGCAATGCTTTCATTTCAACGACTGTGGCCTGAAATTTGAAATCCATGTTTAATTCTCACGTTAGTAAATAGCCCCGCGAGACTATGCAAAACTCAAAGTTAAGGTGCGCTGTGTATTTAAGACAAAATGTATAAAGCCACAATTGCACATATATAATAAAGTGCAGTGTGATATAAAGTGCACTCGTGAGACTATGACACAGCTAAACTGTACCCCAAAAACGTAAAACTTGCTATTTACACTTGCTGATTTTTTTTTTTCAAACTATTATATAATCTATCTGAGTAATCTGTCCCGATTAGAAGGATGTGTACAAAACATGTGATTATGCAGCTAACATTTAATTAAGTAGGTAGAACACAGCTAAACATATAATGGCGTTGTACAACGCGTTTCCTTCTTTTAAAGGGCAATGTACTAACAGTGGAGCAATCACTATGGAAACAGGTAGATCTTCTAGCTCATTGCCTCCCATTTCTTCACATTGAGCAATGTGACCCAGATTTACTCTTTATAAATAAACGATTACATGAAGCTTGGCATGTAAACTCTAGCAGAGATAACAACTAAATTATTAAAAACAATAAGATGCAGTAATAAAAGAATCATTCGGTACTACGTTGAGCATTTTATGTAACGGACGGCTGATAGTGAACACATGGTAATAGAATCCTATGGAGAACGGCCTGGGGTTGTATTAAATTGCACAATACCTACAGCTTCGTCAATAGCCATTTAAAATAAAATATAATTACAACCATATAGATGTGGCGCACTTTAATATTCTTCATATATTATGTAGCTTCATATTATTTGCCATAAAGCATATTTGCATTCACCAACCACATCACTAACACAGAAACTAAGCCCCCCCTTTTCCCTCCCCCCCCACCCACCCCGTTTCCAATCATCAATGGATTCGCAATTCAGAACACGAGAACCCCCAACTAATGGTCAGCAGCAACATTGAACAACAACTATTTGGAGATAGCCCATTATCCCTCCACATGTAAATCTGGTTTATCTGATAAAATATAGAGTGTGATCTGTGTGTCTGTGACAGTAGTGTAAAGCAGAGGGCTACTGAGAGAGTCACTGCTATAGTAACCCTATAATCTTAACAGTTACAGTAACAAGCACTTACCCTGTGTGTTAACTTTACTGAACGTCCTACACAAAATTATACTGTAACAAAAGCAAAACAACAAATAATGGAACAGAATGACAAAGGAAAACTGATAGCATTTATATGTGAAGACTACATTTAAAGCAACACTCCAAGCACCATAACCACTACACAGGAGTGCCCTAGTGCCTCCCAACATAAGTAGTCAAACAGTTTGCTAACGGTTTAACTTATTACCTGGGATCCGCTAGGCTCTGCACCCTGTCTCTTTCTATCCGGGGAGTTTCCATTAGCTTTTCTGATCTAAGTCCTGTTTAGGGCCAGCTCATTGGCTGAGAGCAGCAACTGGTTGCTAAGCCCTGCAATGAGAACTTCCATCTTTCTTTGGGGCAGAAAGTGGCGCACAGTGGACCCAAGGACAAAATTTAATTGTTAGTAGACGCTTTCACTATTTACTTCGGGGGAGGGGGAATGTGCCAGGGTACTAGGGCACTATAAACATTACAGCACAATGTAGTGGTTATGGTTCTTGGAGGGGTCCTTTAAGAACAGCGCTAGCAGTTGGACATGCATCAACTGTATCTCAAAGTGACATAGAATCACAACATAGCTACTTGTATGCACCTGAATGCTAGGAATTGGAAGTAGGGTAACAAATGTATCAGTCAATTTCCAATCACCATACTGGAGGTGGGGGTGACTTTTAGATAAGTATATTTTTAAGCTACACATTTCTCTGTCGTAAGGTATTGTTTAAATGTATACCTACGTGATGATGAACCTACCATGCACACATGTTGTGGATGATAGTATTACGTCACAGTATTTCCATAACTTAACAGGTTTTAGAGACTTTCTTATTTGCGTGGTTATTGAATTGGGCATTAGTAATCCCACTAACTGAATCCCAACAGAAGTGCGCTGTCCTGGGTCGTGGGCTGGTTTAAGGCATTTGACACTGCAGTTCAATGGGTGGATGACATTATCTTGTTACATATCTCACAATGTGTACATAGGATTTCCCCTTAACCCTTACATACAAAACCACTTACCACTCTAGAATCTAAATCCAATTAGCTGAGTATGACGGAGATATGCAAGCTTCCAAGTAATGTCATCTCCCTATAATGCACACTGGAGGTTCCGTGTACAGTAATACTGATCTTTCTCCCAGAGAAGATTGACTAAGTGTAATGGGAATTGGGTTTGGGGACTGTGCCTAGATGTTAATGGCCAAACCTGTTGTACATCCAAAATTTCTGGACACATATTCTTTATACAGACTGAGCTGGCACTTCAAATAAAGGGTTCTTTTGTACTATGTAGTATTCAAATTTGCAGGAGATACATTACATTATTAAAGGAGCACTCCACTGCCCAAATATATTTAAAAGATACTATTTAGTACATATACCCCCAATGAAAACACAAATGCATTTATTTTATGCTTTTTTTTCCATTGGTGGTATTTCTAAACATAGTTTGCAAAAGCTGTAGATCCCTGCAGTCTTTGCAAACCCTCCCCTTCTAACCCCTGCCCAGACTTTCTGTGACTGTCCAATCACAGACTTCGCAATGCAGCTCAATGAGAAGTCTTTGCGAGGCAGGTGCTCTGGGCAATTGCTGACTCTTGAGTTTATCTCCACTGAGCTAAACAAACCAGGAAGTAACAGGACTGATTGTCTGATTGACAGCAATGGAGTGTAACAAGTTTCATTTATAAAAGTGCAGATTTTTTTTTTTTTAACCCCTTAAGGACCAAGCTTCTGGAATAAAAGGGAATCATGATATGTCACGCATGTCGTGTGTCCTTAAGGGGTTAAAGCTGCACTTTTTTTACCATGATAAAAGAGGACACACTATTCACACACGAAGCACTCCAGCAAGCTTACATGCTTTAGGAATATGGAGTGTCCCTTTAATCACAGTGGGTTCTTGCTGCAATTGATTTAACTATACTGCTGCGCACAACTTTTCATGTGTTGCCTGTCATAATGAATAAGTGATATGTGTCCAGGAAAGCATGACACATCTGGAAACCCTAGCTGTTTACTCAGCTCTCTGATAACAGGAATAAAGAGTGGAGTACACTGCTTTATGGCATGCTGTAAAAAGGTGGTACATTGTTAATGTACATGAGTAATGTTACATTCTTACAGCACACGGCAATGACGAGGACTGGCATCACAAACTTTCTGCTTTGGCGATTTTGTCTCCGGATCTGAGTGATTGTTGTTTATTTAACATTAATACATATTTTGTCTTATTGCAAAGCTATTATCTTTTAAACACATGTTTTGGACTCTATTAACTCTAATTATTTTGTTGTTTCATATTTTGTCAATAGATTTGGTTTGTGTATATAATTATTATGAGTTGAAGTATCAAAGCATGCTGGGAAAGTCATTCAGAGTAGGCCTTTAAAAAAATAAAAAACGATATGATTTTTTTGGGGTGTTTTTTTTGTTTTGTTTTTTTGTCGGTCCAACAAAAGAGCCTAATGGCTTTGATCTGAACATCCAGCCATGTCTAGTTTTGTTACGTGGGCCTCTAACACTGAACCGCTCTAATTGTCTGATTTATCTGGATCTGGATACCATGAATAATTAAAGACACGAATTCCTGGGTTTTATTTTCAGAGCGTTAGATCTGAACAATTAGCCTTGCCTCAGTTCCATGAAACTGCAGTGCAGTGAAGCCATAGGACCTTCTACGTCCCCCTCTGAAAGCAGTGACCGTGATAAACTACAACCTCGGGTGCAATGCTGCTCTAAGTGCTGAATTCCAGAATCAATGAAGAGGATCGCTCTAAAACAATAATATGGTAGTAGTTTATAATATAACGTGGAGAGGCCGCAGGAGCTACAAAGGATGTTCTAAACATGATGGCTATGTGTACAGATCCGTCTGGCCCTGCCTCTCTTTGTATGAGTCGAACATACCGATAGAGGAGGGACATTGGGTATGATGAGGTCATATCTCAACACACACATCCAAAAAATAACACCCCAATACGGGTTTGCTCCTTCCCTCCTTTCCGACACTGATAAAATCAACTGGGGGTGTTATCCTAAAGGGAACGCTACTATTTCAGGATTCTTGGCATTAAAAATAATTCTGCACCTTTTTAAATACTTTATGACATGTTTGACTTTCATAATTGAACTATTTTTACAACTTTTTCAGTCACTAATTAAGACACAGTTAATTTGAAAGTTCAGATGCATCAGAAATGGACTGTTATGCTGCATCAATTATGGCAAATGTAACTGCGTAGGACCCTAGGCAGAGTGCTAGTTTGGGGCACACGCCTAGAGCCCTATTGCCAAGCGATATCACACATTTTGTCCATGTTAATCTCTGCCCATATTCCCTCCCTCTACCGCTACACTGTCCATACAGAGACACCAGGCAGCAGGCACGCAGGATTTTAGTTTGGAGCGTAATAGCATGGGGACAGTGCAACACTTAGCAATAATAGCTCTGTCATACTACAAGAACAGTGACTACAGCTGCAGAACGGGCACGGCTGAGCCTGGGACTATTGGCAGTTGCCTAAGGCCACCTAAAGCCATATCCTATCCCTGCAACCCCTAAATTGAACACTCAGCTGAGCCGAAGGTAATGCAGTGGCTAAATAATCTTTTTAGGAGGTGTGTAGTGCCTGGCATCCATGGGAGGTGTACCTTATTGCTAGGGCTCCAAAAATAAAGTGATTTAATTCCTAAATAGCAGAGAATTGAGCAGTGAGGCTGCAGGGCATGATCTATACACCAAAACAACTTAAATTAGCTGATGTGGATGTTGGTGCTTTGGCTGACCCGTTTACTATACATACTACACTGAACTTCAGATACATATCATAACTTGGAACCAACACAAACGCTAGTCAAAAGGTTAAATGTATAGAATGTATTTTGTTCAAGTGTTAAAAAAAAATAAATACAGCTTTAGGTTTTAAAATAGCATTTCCTGCCACAAAAAAACCCCAAACAAAATATTACAATAAAAATAAACCTCTTCACTCCCACAAAAAAAGATACAATGGGAAAATAAAACCTTCCTCCGCATATGTGAGGAACACGCCCTTTTTTGGGCACAGAGCAATTTTCGCCACTCCAGATGTTGTGGACTACATCTCCCAGAATTCTCTTACTGCCATAATGCTGGCAAAGCATCATGGAAGATGTGGTCCACAACATCTGGAGTGCTGAGGTTTGGCTACCCCTGGTCTAGCGAGTTGCAAGCAGTAGGGATGCATTATTTAGGATGTATTTGGAAAAGAATATTGAATGGTGTTTTGTCTTCAAAGTTCTACTGATTTAAGATTGAGCAATGTGTGTGTTACAAATTGGGATTACCAAACAAGGAAGGTGTCTAAAATAAACTGCAATACCAGCTATATCTTTGGCCTTGCAGGTTTCTCAATCTCAGGATCTGACTTTGCAAGAAACAAAATAAACTCTGGCTGTCTCACATACAGAACCAGAGAAGCAAGAATCTGTAGCTGTAATATCCCCTAGCTGAAACGCCATTTAATGAGAAACTAAACTAAGACTGGGCAGATTGAAGTAGTAAACTTTGCTTTTTTAGAGTAACTTAAGCCAAGAATCTGCCGTTTACACCATGCTACGCATGACTGCATTAAAATATTAATATGATTACACAGCATATTTATGCCACATAAATAAAATCCCCGCCGGCCGTGCAGGTGGGAGAGAGAGACAACCTGCAATGGGAATGAAAAGGGCAAAAACATGTCAATATTTGCAGAGGGATGTTTGGCTAAACGTTCCTGTTTTTTTGACAAGATATATTTTTTCTTTTTTTAAGAAAAAGATAAATGATCAGAGAGAGGTGTGACTGAATGCCGTGAATTCACAAGCTGTCACGCAGTCACAGACGGGCGTTCTAGATTAGTGTACCTCGACCCCAGTCCTTATCGTACGACCAACCATTCGTAATGTAGGGTCTACAACAGACGTCTCAAAGTTATCTGTTTATATTATACTATTTCCAGACACCTAAATCATTTCCTGTGGTCTGGGTGCTAGTGCTTAGTACTTACTGGTTTTACCAGGACTGTCATACATACAGCTTTATATCCATCACTATAGATGGTATGGTCCGTAATACTGAAATAAAATCAGGGCCTTATTTAAAGGGACACTATAGTCACCAGAACAACTACAGCTTATTGAGTTTGTTCTGGTGAGTAGAATCATTACCTTCAGGCTTTTTGCTGTAAACACTGTCTTTTCAGAGAAAATGCAGTGTTTACATCACAGCCTAGTGATACCTTCACTGGGCACTCCTCAGATGGCCGTTAGAAACCCTTCCTGGGTCATGGCTGCCTAAAATGCATCCAAACATTCAGTATCTCCTCCCTCTGCATGCAGACACTCAACTTTCCTCATAGAGATTCATTGATTCAATTCATCTCTATGAGGAGCTGCTGATTGACCAGGGCTGTGTTTGAATTGTGCTGGCTCTGCCCCTGATCTGCCTCTTTGTCTTTGTCAGATCTTGCAATCTTATGGGGAAGCATTGTGATTGAATCATGCTACCACTTCTGCTGATGTGAGCAGGCAGTGGGCAGGTCTAAAGGAAACAGGGAAAACTAAGCAGCTGCAGACTTGAATACAAGTAAGATTTTACTATATTTAGGCAGGCATGAGGAGACCAGGGGGGCTAGATGGTGGTTTTAATCCTTAGGGGCAGAAATACATGTTTGTGTTCCTGACCCTATAGTGCTCCTTTAATGTTGTTGAAAATATTAACCACGACTGAACTGTTCCCCGACCAACCACTTACATTCACGCATACCCTAGCACGGGCGCAGATCGTGCAATACATTCGATCAATCCCGCAAAGACCCTGCCTACAACGAGAGCTGACGCAGTTTGAAACGTTATGCACGCAGGACCAGGAACCGACCCGGGCCGTATCCCAAATCTATTCAGCCATCGTAGTAAACAGATATATTCTGGCACCACCATGCATCAGACGCTGGGAGGAAGACATCAACGAGTCCCTAACTGACGCAGACTGGGACAAGATCATCACCCACGTACAGAAAACACCGGGCTCGGCGAGACTACAGGAGAATTCATACAAAATCCTGACCAGGTGGTACATCACCCCATCGAGCCTCCACGCTAGAGACAACCAGATCCCCGACACATGCTGGCGATGCGAAACAGAGACGGGCACATTTACCCATATCTGGTGGGAATGCGCCCGTATTCGGCCCTTCTGGGAAGCGATACGCAAAGCGATACGGGACATAACGGACGAGACCCTACCGCGGACACCAGCCGCCTTCCTCCTCCATCATACTACCATACCGACGCCGGCTTATACCAGATCAGTCATCCCGAGACTCCTTAACGCGGCCAAGGCCACGATCCCCACGTTCTGGAAACAGACAAACACGCCACCCTTAAGAAGATGGGTAGAGGAAGTGGAGGACATAAGAAAATACGAGGACATGAAGGCAACTACCCCGAAACAGAGGGAGAACTACACAAACCGTTGGTTCTACTGGCTACGCCACATTAACTCGGACGACTTTCTACCACATCTTGCAGAACCGTAAGCAGGGACGCGAAGAGTGCAATGGAGGCCCAGAGGTCCCCCGAATGCGCCCCCCGGGAGCAGCGGCTCTGGGGGGGCGATGGGGGGCATCACCCTTCCCTACCCCATGGAACCCCTCCCCCCCCCACCCGAACAGATACACGACCACTTAATATAACCCAGACACACCACGGCATTACCCTGACTACACCTCGGTAGACCAGATCACTGAACCGAGCAGACGCGCACCGCCCACAGACGACCCACAGGCCACTGAAACCGAGACACATATACCCAAAACCCGAAGACGACCACAGGACCACACATACACCTACTAAACAGCCCATACACCCACGAGAGACTCGGGCACGGCACCCACAAAGAGAGCCACGTAACGGACCAGCCATACACAGCCCAGCTACAGACCTTGACACGACCCAAAATACAATGAGACGAGACACTGACCGACGCCCAATCGACCACACAATACACCGTGACACACAAAGGCACAAACACCCACACACGGCCAGCATAACCCACAACGTTTATCGACCCAGACGAGACAGACACCCTAGACGGATGCATACCACCCACCAGGGACTCTCGAAAGAGATAGAACCTAATGTATTACACAACTTCAGAAGGAGACCCCGTGATCGCATACCCACCAAACAGAGGACCCCAAACACCGAGAACACACACTTCAACACATAAGAACCGACCACAGTACAAACAGACATAGGCCAAGGCCACAAACAACCAAACCGATTCGCAGATAGCACACACAAAGATACAAACTGAGAAGTATTGCAATAAGTTAGCCTCGACGTAGGCGAAATGTTAGTTACCTTTGTTATATAAGCAGAGCATCTACATAGGCGTTTTTCTCTTGATGATATTTTACCATAACAAGCAGAGCCTCTGCGTAGGCGCATTTCCAAGTTCTTGGGATATACGAACAGAGCCTCTGCGTAGGCGGTTTCCTTCTGATTATGTTTTGCCATACCAAACAGAGCCTCTGCGTAGGCACATCCCCAAGTACCTGAGATATACGAGCAGAGCCTCTGCGTAGGCAATGATGCCACGAAAGTATTCATATATGCTTTGTGAATGTTTAACATAAGAGAACGTAATAAAAACAATTTAACACAAAATATTAACCACAAGATAGATAAACATATTGTATAAAGTATATTTTATTCACATTAAACTGCAATTCTCCACTTTACACTCCTGTGAGTGCACCTGAATATATATATATGGAGAGAGAGTGAGTGAGAGAAAGAGAGACAGAGAGAGAGTTGTTTTGATAACAATTGTGTCAGGTTTCTCCTATTTTACGTATAGAGTTATCTCATGAAAGTGAACTTTGATACAATTCACACAGGCACGTGTCGGACATTTACATTATTTGCGTCATTCTGTTTACTGAGGAAAGCTAATCAAAGCCTTTAATGCAGATGGGATCAAAGTCTTCAATAGAGAAATTCTATGATGGTTCAAAGTGTGTATGTCAATAGAAAAATACTATTTTGATGGATTAAAACATGAGACGTTTGAGTTTCACCATAAGCGTTTGCTACATTCAGCCATATTTGAACCTGACAGAAGTTTCTCTCAATGAAAACTAAGAGGCATTTGTCTACGGCTAAAGAAAGCTGCTGATTAACTTTTCTCATAATGCTACAGATTCAGGTAAAAATTATTATCCTATAAACGAATAACCCCTTGTCACCGCAGTGATTCTGTGACTTTTCTCCCCCAGAAGAAGGTTTTATCTGTTGTTTTGCTGGAACTTTGAAAGACAGGACAATGTGGGGAAGTCGGTTTGCTGAGTATGGATTAGCCAGTGAAATCTTCTTTTGCTGCCCAGACATTTCCGGAATAATAACGGATCTCAGGAAATGTCTATTCAGAGAATATGTCAGCGAATGAATGTGTTATCATGTTCACCAATTCGCACAGTGAAAGCGAAGGTCTCTGCAGTTGAAAGGTTACAATTACGTTGCTCAGTACACCACATGTGGAAACCTTAACTTTCAACAGGATATGACACCATCCTCTACATATATGAACAAAAACAAGTGGTCGGATATTAAACCCACGGCCTGGTATCAGTAACTTCGAGAGTATATAACATTAAGCAGTTTCACAGCAAAAATCAGTTAATATATGTCCACTGGTCAGGCCGTGAGGTGGGATGTGTAGTGTGGAGATATGGGTGGTCTGGGGTGATTATGTAGAAGGAACGTGTGGGTGAAGAGA
This sequence comes from Pelobates fuscus, assembly GCF_036172605.1. Classification (NCBI taxonomy): domain Eukaryota; kingdom Metazoa; phylum Chordata; class Amphibia; order Anura; family Pelobatidae; genus Pelobates; species Pelobates fuscus. Next base: position 371,208,842 of record NC_086321.1, read on the forward strand.
TAGAAGAACTCTGAGATGGAACTAAAGTAAAGAGATACATCCAGTCTAGAACTGATACACAGTGAAAACGACGAAACAGATAGAGGGAGAGATTCTGGAGGGGTCTCGCTATATACGGCCTCGAGTGTAATACCAACAGGGTTATTTACTAAACTGAGAATTGTTAAATTCAAAGTGATTTTTTCTAAATTTAAAGCCAAACTAGGTGATTAAAAAATGGTCAAAGTCAGCTATGCTTCCAATTCAGATACTTTGGCTTTAACTTTTACATTCATTTAGAATTCCCGATATTGATGTAGAATGCAGTGCTCCACCATTAGACCACAAGGGAAGGCTCTACACTGGACCACCAGGGATAGGTAATAAGGAGGGTGCAAAAACACACACTCAGACTCAGACACTACAAACACACACTCAGACAATAGACACACACTCAGACACTACACACACACTCAGACACTATACACACACTCAGACACTACAAACACACACACTCAGACACTATACACACACTCAGACACTAAACACACACACAGAACTAAACCAAAACACACTCAGACACCACACACACACACACACACACACACACACAAAACACACACACACTCAGACACTACAAACACACACACTCAGACACTAGACACACACACTCAGACAATAGACACACACTCAGACACTACAAACACACACTCAGACTCTACACACACACAAAACTCAACCAAACGCACACACTTAGCCTCCCCCCAAGATACAGCTGTCAGCCTCCTTCACACACACAACACTTGGCCATTAAACACACTCACACACATACAACACTCAGCAGCCACACACAACGCAACACTTTTAGGAACAGAGCCCAGGGCTCTAGGAGAGTGCCGCAATCTGACACCCCACTTATGGCTCTGGGTGACCTTAATATGGCTCTGGGTGATCTTAATATGGCTCTGAGTGATACGGATGTTTCTGAAGGGTGAGTGTATGGGTGCAGAAATACAGGAATTTATAAAGAGTGTGTGTTTTGTGTTTTTTATTTTTTAGAAAAACTTTCTTGTACTTTTGGATTGGGTGAATTTAACTGCTGACAAACCGTTTCTGTCAGCCAGTCAGTAAACGGATCACAATATATTTTTCTGAGTTATATGGGTTAATTCAATTACGTTTATTTTGTATTTTACCTGTTTTTGCTGACATTGTTTAAAATGGACTTTTATCTAAGAATGTATATCAGAAAAGGATCATCAGAGACACGTGCAGAAATGAATAGTAAAGGGTTATTTCCACATGACAATTACCGTATACAGTTTAAAAAGGGAAAAAAACACACAGAAAATGTGCTCATACTGTAAGTCAAGAACATTAAACTTATAAGGATCTAACGTGGGTTTATATAAAAACAGTGGTTGCCTTGATACACCCACAGCAGTAGTACATTATTAACCCCTTAAGGACCAAATTTCTGGAATAAAAGGGAATCATGACATGTCACACGTCATGTGCCCTTAAGGGGTTAAAGTATCAGGGTTAAAGGGACACTATAGTAACCAAAACAAGTTTTGCTTAGTGAAGCAGTTTTGGTGTATAGATAATGTCTCTGATGTGTCACTGCTCAATTATCTGCCATTTAGTAGTTAAATCACTTTGTTTATATAGCCTAGTCACACCTCCATGCATGTAACTTCTACAGCCTTCCTAAACACTTCCTGTAATTTAATCAGCTAATGTTTAAACTTCCTTCTGTTATGCAGTACTAGTCACACCTCTCCTGGTTGTGACGGACAGCCTGCATGAAAAACAAAATGGCTTCATTTTCAATTAGATATAACTTACTTTAAAAGTTTTTATCCCCTGCTCTGTAAATTGAACTTTGATTATATATAGGAGGCTGCTGGAGGGTCTAGCAAGCTATTAACAGAGGAGAAGATAAGAAATTCTAAATTAAACAAAATTTGCAATTGAGGAAGTGTAAACATTAGATGACTATTTACAGGAAGTGTTTAGTAAGGCTATGTAATTCACATGCAGGGAGGTGTACCTAGGGATCCATAAACAAAGTGAATTAACTTCTAAATTAGAGAGAATTAAAGGGATTCTCCAGTGCAAGGAAAACATTAGTTTTCCTGGCACTGCAGGACCCTGTAGTGCCCCTCTCCCGACCACCCCCCATCCCAAGTTGCTGAAGGGGCTAAAACCCCTTCAATGAATTACCGGAGTCCAGCGCCAATGTCCCTCGGCACTGGTCAGGGGAGACCTAATGCGCATGCGCAGGAATGGCCACGCACGCGCATTAGACCTTCCCATAGGAAAGCATTATTGAATGCTTTCCTTTGGGGATTTCGGCGACGCTGGAGGTCCTTACATAGCGTGAGGACGTCCAGCGTCGGTTAAAACACTTTTCGTGTTCTAAGAAGACGGAAGTCCCTCTAATGGCTGTCTGATAGACAGCCACTAGAGGAGGACTTAACCCTGCAAGGTAATTATTACAGTTTATAAAATCTGCAATAATTAACTTGCAGGGTTAAGGGTAGTGGGAGTTGGCACACAGACCACTCCAATGGGCAGAAGTGGTCTGGGTGCCTGGAGTATCCCTTTAAGTAGTGAGATTGTATGGGCATGATACACCAAAACAGTTTCATTAGCTAAAGTTGTTTTGTAGACTATAGTGTACCTTTAAGAAAATTGTCAGTCTACCCCCTTCACAAACTCCGTAGCACAGCTATAATATCATAACAGTCTCCAAATCATATTAAAACTTTATTCCTCCCAAAACCCCCGGAGCACCACGAATGTGCTCCCGATTTAACCGGGAGTACGACATGAGCATGCCCGTGGAGTGAGCCGTAAACATTTCGAAAGCGGAAAAAGTAAGAACTTAAATAGGATGGTTGTTAGCTGTTCAGTTTAGCGTAGATACTGACATGCAGTAGAAAGGAAATAGTCTGTATCTCCCAAGATGATAAGGAGAGAAGATAAGAGATAAACAGTAAGGAAGAGAGAGAGAGCGGACTAATGGGAAAGACAAGAAAAAAGGGGGGGGGGGAGTGAAGAGTAGAAGGAAGATCCATTGTACCGTACCGATAGGGCTCCATCCCTACACAAAAAGGACTGGACAACACCGACAACATGCTCTGTATCTCGGTTAACGTCCCGGCCAGAGATTATTGCTGACATTGCATACATGATAACTGTTAGTTCTTTAAATAGTTTAATGCTCCCAATGGCGACAGATTATCAATAGGGCACACACCACTTCTTCGAACTTAACAACTCAAGAGAGTAACTACAAGAGGCTGTCTCGCTGGCACTACACCTCAACAAAACTTAGCCAGATGCACAAGAATTTCAAAGACGAATGTTGGCGCTGCGAGCGTCCAAATGCTCACTCATCACACATGTGGTGGTCCTGCCCCCCTATCTCCAAATATTGGAAGCGCATCCACACTCTAACACAAAATATAACTGACATACAATACCCATTTGCCCCAGAATATATGCTATTCCTTCTGTCCCCTCCACAAAGCTCAAAAAAACAAAATCTTATTCTACTCACGCACTTACTGACAGCAGCCAACCTCCTGATCCCTATTCATTGGAAGCAGGCTATGGCTCCTCCTATCAGGGAATGGATCCAAAAGGTAGAAAACATCAGGCAGATGGAGGAGATTACCTCCACTAAATCCAAGAACCTGCCAACCCACACGCTTAAATGGCGACAATGGGTAATATTCTTAGCAGACGGAGACATTTCTTAGAAACGGTTACACTCATGTTGATCCCATAGACGACTTTCCCAATACCAAGCAAACTGTCCATACAGTCAGGGTCTCTTGCAGGGAACGACAGACTATGACCTGTTACCTATTACTGATATCTGATAGGCATGTGTCATCCACTCAACATGTAGTATTCATCACTTTCTCTGTTTACACTTGTCCTGATAGGGCCAAAGTCGACCAACCATTCATTTATCCGCTAGCACACATCGGACATTAATCAGTATTATTAATATTTCTACCTCTAACTGTACTGATTCTGAGATACTTGTTGTTATATACATTGTCTAGTCGGCAGCTCTGAAATATTTTGTATACCGCTTTCGCACACTTGTCTAGTCAATCCGAATGTACAAAAATGTATGTACTGTATTACAATTTAAAAAAAAAAAAAAAGGAGCACTCATTCTCAGCATTAAAATATAATTTTGCCTCTTTTTGCCTCAATTAAAAAAAAAAAAATTGTTTAATGCATAAAATTAATATAATTAATGATTAAAGTTTTTATTTTGTCAATCTTTTTTTTTAATTGAGGATATGTAAGACAATCAATAAAACACACGAGAGCCAGTAAAGCTTTGACATATTAGAACAAGAGGAAATATGATGGAAATACCTCATATTGGGTTTTTTGTTGTTGTTGCATAAAACATTATTAATACAAAGACTGAGAGCCACTGGGACAGCCAGATATCGGAGCCAGAATACACTGTATGAAATAAAATAATACAAATTTAAAACAAGTTGCCAAGTATTAAAAGGTATAAGGATCAATCTGCAAGGTGCCTAAGCCATGCTCCCAGTCCTCAACCCAGGATCAGGCGATACCCACTGGGGGTAGAACACAGTACAGCAATAGCACCGCCTTCCAGAGAGACACGATCTCGTTCACTCCGCGGTATGAATGATACTCTGCTTGCCTCACACTTGCAATAAGGACGGCTTCTTGTGAGGCTTGTCTGATCGTGAGTAGGCCGGGTCTGACCACCCTCATTGAGCAGGTCTCCAGTATAAAATAGGGGCTCCCTCTCGAAGGAGTTGCAGTAAATGTCTGATTACTGGCTGTATTAGGCATGTAGTTGGGTGTTATCTGACACAAAGGTGGGGGTCTGTCCCTGGTGCGTGGAAGGAGGCCTGCAACAGTGTAGCTTCCGCCAAAACGAAGTAAAAAGCTGATCAAGCCGGGGCATTGTATTGAAGATCAGACCTTGGGGTGCCATACTGAAATGTAGAGCACATCAATCAGCTTTCTCTCCCACATGGTAAATGTGGCAAAAAATCAATAGGTACCCCTCACCGGAAGGGTGAACGGACAGGTGCAGTCTGGAGGCTTTACATACTGGTAGGATTATAGTGGAGAGATTGGCCGCCTCTCTCTCACCGGTGCCACCACAAGGGCAGCAGAATCCGCCTCCAAAATGCTTGCTAGCTGAGCCCACGGAGTTGATTTTTAAGATAAGTGGTACAAATTCCTGCTTAAGCAGGCTGAATGCTTCAAAATATCATTAAATTATATCAGCTGTGCAGAGTTTAGAAGATATGAGACCGTCCATCATGGCTGTAAAGCCCCGCCCCCAATGATTAAAGATTTAAAGCAGTATTTATTCTTACAATTTGTAGATCGAGCATCATTATCGATTGGAAAATACACCAGTGTTTAATCAATGTGCCAGGGTGACCCACTTAGCGCTCCCTATCCTGTTATGTGAGGGATTCATAAACAATTACACCAGATCTGACCAGATTGAACTAATATTCTATATTGCTATATCTGAGTAATGGTCCCCTACGCCCAGGGCCGCCCTTAGGCCTTTAGACGCCCTGTGCGAAAAATCTTCACAGCGCCCCCCCCCCCAGTCATCCATGTATGATGTAATGTTTGTGTTGTCTGTGTATGTGATAGTAGGTGTGATGACTGTGTGTGATATGTATGCTATGTGTTGGCTGTGTGTGATATTTGTAATGGGTGTATTAACAGTGTGTGATATGCGTGTATTGGTTGTATGTGATACACACACACACACACACAGAGTCAGACGGCCATACACACACAGGAAGACATCCACACACACAGAGGGAGACAGTCACACACACACACACACACACAGGCAGACACTCACGCATGCACACACACACACACACACAAGCAGCCAGTCATACACACACACACACACACACAGACACACACACAGAGGCAGACAGCCATACACACAGACACACATACAGTCATACACACAGACACACAGACACAGGCAGACAGTCACACACACACACACACACACACACACAGGCAGACAGTCATACACACAGACACACACAGGCAGACAGTCACACATACACACAGACACACACACACACAGGCAGACAGTCACACACACACACACACAGGCAGACAGTCACACACACACACACACACACACACAGGCAGACAGTCACACACACACATGCATACAGTCATACACACACACAATCATACACACAGACACACACACAGGCAGACAGTCACACACACACACACACACAGACAGACACACACAGGCAGACAGTCACACACACACACACACACACACAGACACACACAGGCAGACAATCATACACACAGACACACACACACAGAGGTAGACAGTCACACTCACACTGACAATCACACAGTTACCTGTGGAGTTCATTGTGGAGGCAGTGCAGCTCCTGGAGACTGTTTGGTGGGGAAGCAGGGACTCCTTCCTGCTTCCCCTGCAGCAGTTTTCCGGCGCTTTCAGCTCCGCCCCCGCTGCAGGTAAGCTCCGCCCTGTCACACGGTAAGCTCCGCCCCGCTGCAAAATTATTATGGCGCTCCATTGTGCCCTGTGCGGCCGCACAGCTTGCACACCCCTAAGGCCGGCCTGCCTACGCCTCACCCCTAGTGAGGTATGAGAGTAGTTAGATAAAAAGGAACACTGTAGGCACCCAGACCACTTCAGCTCATTGAAGTAGTCTGGGTGCTGTCTCCCTATTGCACTTAGTGCCAGAGAATTGCAATGTTTACATTGGGCTTCCGGAATCCAAACTGAGTTTTGGTCTGTTATCTGACGCTCGACTATGGACATAAGGATACAAGCAGAGGAAAGAGGGGTTTTAGATATTTTGAACCTGATACAGTCATTTTATATGTGTTTGAATGTTATGCCAGAAGAACTGTTACCTATCCCCATCCATGAAATTTTGGGGGTCTGGAACAGATTAAACAAATTAATTCCTTTGGGAAATGTTGATTCGGTTCTCGACAAATCGGAACTCGAACAGCCTTCTGGAACGGATTAAGTTTCAGTTCCGAGGTTCCACTGTATATTTACTAAAGTGAGAATTAAAAGTGAATTCAGATTGGATTTCAAATTTAAAGTAAAAATGAAATTCAGGGTATGTGAGCCCAGTTCCCCAGTTTTTTGTCAAACCGGTTTAAAGTGTTTTGGCAACAAACAAAACTATTCTAGCACCCATACCAGATTTGTTCCTTCAAATATGTGTATTTCTGTAGCATATTTACTAACCTCATGACCATGTTACCAGACACCCAAAAAATGAAGGAATGATGCCCCCTAGTGGCCACCTACCTATAATTATCTGTTATCATCATCCAATGTAGATAAATGTAAAATACATTTCTGACACCAAACATTCAATTTCTAGCAAACACCCGTATTTGAAGGGTACCTATAGGCACCAAAACAAACTTTAGTTTAATGAAGCAGTTTTGGTGTATAGAGCATGCCCCTGCAGTCTCACTGCTCAATCCTCTGCCATTTAGGAGTTAAATCACTTTGTCTATAAAGGCCTTGCCACACCTCCCATGATGTGACTTACACAGCCTTCCTAAACACGTCCTGTAAAGTGAGATCTAATGTTTAAACTTCCTTTACTGCTAATTCTGTTTAATTTAGAATTTCTTATCTCCAGCTCTGTTAATAGCTTGCAGGAGCCAACTCTGTGTTATTAAAAGATCAAATTACAGACCAGGAGATCACAAACACTGGCCAAAATTAGCGTTGATATTAGTTTTTTGCATTTTTTTAACACACAAACAAATATGAATGCTAAATTGGCCAGTGTTGACAGGACATACCCTATTTGGGTTGCCTACTTTTACAAATGGTATGCCATCATGGGGGTAATTGTCATTCATGGACTACCATTCGGTCTCAGAGGCAACATGACCAGCCTGGCAAATTTCAATGTGTAGAAACTGAAAAATGAAACATGCTATATTTGACCCTGTAACTTCCCAAAAACACAATAAAACCTGTACATGGTGGGTACTGTTGTACTCGTTAGACATCACTGAATACAAATACGTGGAAAAGCAAACAGTGTTATGACATTCCCAGTTAAAATGCCACGCAGAACTTAAATAACAGCATTAATTAATCCTAATTTCTCACATTTTCTTAGATTTTATTAATATAACATTATGTTTCTTATATGAATATTAGATGTGAGATAAAAGGCCTGCTTCTCCTGAACAAAATGATATATAGCAAGTATAGGTTGACTTCACACGAGAGAGGTGAATTATGATTGAACAGACATATAGTCAAATGCCAGGTTTTGTTTCGATCAGAACGTGTACAATTGCCTCTGTCCTTAAGTGGTTAAAAACAGTAAAGATCTGTAAGTTGCTGCCATCTACTGGCTGTTTTCAGCATTACAGGCATTAAACTCCAGCGTCCTGATTATACTGTAATCTGTGCTGGGCAGCAGTGATCACAATCAGCATGTGGCCATGATGGGAGACCCTGCCAGAGACTGTCCTGATCCTGGGGGTCTCTTCTGAGCACCTGCCATCGCAGAAACAATGCAGCAAAATGCGATCTGCTCAGCTGCAGGGTTCTCAATGGATTTAAAGGGCTCTATACAGCGCTGCATACATCAGTCAGCAGCCCTAGCTGACAGAGGGGAGCCACATGCATGAGTGATACCTAGGGTACCTTACTCTGAAAAGGCAGTGTTTACAGCAAAAAGGCTGCAGGGGCAGGCTATACTCATCAGAGCAAATACATTAAAAAGCTGATATAAGTAACATATAATTAATATAGAAACAAACCTTCAGAAATATATATGTGTGCCAGCAGAGTGTAAACGAATGATACAGGAATAAATGTATACCGGACCTTAGAGTGGCCGGGCTCAACGTACAGAAACAGAGAATAGTCAGGGATAGGCCAAAGTCTGGAAAACCAGAAATCAGGGATAGCGAGGTAAAATAGTACAGATAGGAGAATAGTCTATAATAGCCAAGATCAACACCAGATAGACAACAGGAGATGTAAAACGCACTAGTAGGAACCAAAACAGAACCACAACAGGGCCTGCCCTAGAACCACAACAGGGCCTAAAACAGAACCACAACAGGGCCTAGAACTAAGCCCTAGCAAGCTATTTAGTGTGGCTCCTGAATTAGGTAGCCACACCTCCATAACATATGAAAAAGTAAATTTCCATGTTATGCGACATCATGACGTCGGCACACAGGCGCAGCGTCATAAAAGGGGGGAGGAGTTACAGCAGCAAGCGATCGGAAGGTTGGAGGAGTAAGGAGGACCGTGAGGGAGTCCAGAGAAGGCCTGCAGACCTCCCCAGGCTGTGTCTCAGGTATCATAAGATACCTTGATACAGCTGCTGCAAAATATAAGAGTGATTACTATTCCATATTTTTGTCATAGGTTATACAAGAATAAATGGTATCATCAAATGTTAGATTAAAAGGTGGCAGCTGTGTCCCATTTTGTTGTAATGTATATAGGCATCTTTATATTTGCACAATACAGGCGTAAACGCAAATATAAATAATGTTTAGTGTTAGAGTTTGTATTTATACATAATCCTCAGTGTGCCTGATTCGCCTCCTCATTTGCATTGTGTGCCTTGGCTGTGCCTGGAAGAACAGGACTGTGAAGTCGATTGTTTAATCTTTAATATAAATGTAAAAGTAATGTAGAATGACAGAAAAAAAGGTCAGCACATTTTCAATTAAAAAAAATAAACATGAAAGGACCATTAATGTCACCCAAGCCATTTCAACTCAATGAAGTGGTCTGGATGCAGCAGCCCTGTAATCTCAATCCTTTAATGTAAAGCAATGCCGTTGAATTGAAATGGCAATGTTTACATTGCAGGGTTATATGCACATCTAGTGGTTGTCTTCCTGACAGCCACTAGAGGCCCTTCCTCCTCTCCTGCATGCGCATTAGGTCTCCCTTTAAGGTGATGAAGCGTTATTAAACTTACATTTTACCAAGGAAAGGGAGGTGGACAGTGCTGACAAAGCTATAAGTTCCCTTTAATAAAAATAATAATAATAAAAAAAAGTTAACACAGATGATTTTAACATAGTGTAATATTGTAAGAATGTTTCCCCATTAATATCTGCTCAGTGATAGCCAGGTGCACAATACGCAGATTTGTTGACACCTGGCCCAGTACATTCTTTGCTTTTCTTACCTGGTAATAGTACCCCCCATATTCCGTCTGATAATCGGGGGTCGCCCTCCTGCTGACTCCAAGCACCCCTTTCACCAGCTCGTCACAGCCTGAATAAAGCAGATAGCATTCAGACCATTTGTACAACATTTCTCGCATTTTATTTTTAGAACAGATCAAGTATGCTATCAAGGCAGAATAGGGATTTTTTCAAGATTATTTAAAAAAAAAAGACAATAAACATTTAATGTCAGGGAGAGCAAAGTGTAAAATACATTTGAACAGTCACAATCTATTGTAAGAGCTAATAAGAATCCAGAAGATGTTGCTATGGAGTAAAATAGCCGCTCGCAGTCACTATTGCTTATTCCATGTACGGATTACAATGGCTTCTAAGATATTAAAACGTTTTGATGACTTGTTCCTTTAAGTGGCATTCGTCATCTGCGACTTCCTGTAAGTGATTGCTGTGGGGTCAATTTAAAGGACACCCTCACCACGTCATCTCAATGACGTGATCTGGATGCAGTGGCTCTGTACTTTTAACCCTTTTAATGTAAAACATTGTGGTTTTGTAAAAAGAAGCCTGATCTCCATATGTGAGCAAAACTGGGCTCCGCAATCGAATGTTTCTGGCAGCAGAATTTAATTGGAGGCGCGTGGCGTTTTGCCGCGCATGCACTCTCCAATCCAGTGGAAGCATTTGGACAAGATCACAGGTGGAGCTGGAGGCTGCAGGGGAGGAGACCAGGTGCTGAAAATGAGGTGGATACTTTGTATTTAGATTATTTTTTACAGGACAGAAGGGGGGTGGACAGTGTTTGTCACGGCAAGGGTGTATAATTTATTATTACACACTTGGAATATTATCCTTTAATGTAATTTGTGTAGTAAATGGCACAAATTACAGAGATGCTATTGCTGAGGTCAACAGGGGTTACATCTTTTGAAGCTGGGACCCCCACAGAGGTCAGTTGACAGTTGGCTCCCAGACTTGGTGTCGTCTAGTCCTTGGGGAAGAGGGATTATTATTACGCTGCCTGTGTTTTACCTGTTTTTATCCTGACTTCCAGCGGAGATACCGTGATTATACTGCTACTCCGCTACAGTGAGTAATTAGGACTTCTGTATTTGATCCTTTTTGTATTTATCTGTTGTTGGTGTAAATAACTTGTTTATCATATATTGTTATATGCACTGTGACTATTCTTTGTTCATAATAAACATTCATTTATTAAGTTCTACCTTTGTCTGGTTAAGAATCACGTTACCTGAAGAGACTAGTTAGTATTTTTGTAATTCCTTAAATATTGTACTAAGTAATATTTGGTGGGTTTTATTGTTGATTTACCTGGGTGACCAAGGCACCCCATTTATAAATTGTCTTGGTGGTGGCAGCGGTGGGATAGTAATGGTTATATTATTATGTTTAAGTGTGGGTGGTGTTAATAAGGGGGATTTTGTCATTATTTCCGGTCTAGTGCAGACAAATAGTGTTCTTTAACCCTTTCACCATCACAACTACGTCATGCACACTCTTGGAGTAGGGTGTGTTCGTGACAGTGTTCACGTTGCAAAAAGGGACTCTATAGTTCAGAAAGAACAACTGTTCCATTTAACAAATGCGTTAAATAATGCGATATATGTATATACAAACAATAGAATCTTACCTTTAATGGCAAGTACCCCGTGACAGAACTGCTTGAAATTGATCTTGCCCAAGTCATTAGGGTCCAAATATTTTGCAAGTTTTTCCACCTGGAAAAGAAAATTGAGAAGTGAAATGATTTGTCCCGATTCCAGTGTCGCAAAGCACCATTTTATACCGATCTCCTTCTTAGAGAGAAACAATGCAGACTCCCCCTACCAAAAATAAATAAATCAGGAATACTTCAATGATTTATAGGCTTTACCATCTAAAGCCTGTGACGTCCAGTTGTTAGGCCAGGTAAGACACAGGTCTGTTCAATATGTCTCTCTTTGTATAGTGCAGAGTTTCAATGGCGATCTTCAAAGGAGAAAGAAGACTGTATGTCTGTCTGTCAGTCTTAAATACGGTGTTCGGGTACGCATACTCAGACTGCACGAATGGATCTCTCTTTTCTTGCAGTGACAATGGGCGGGTTTGACATAACAACGCTCCTGTCAAAGGCAATTTCCTTTGAATGAAATAGACACTCTAAACATCTACAGTACTTTATCTTGCTGAAGTGTGTTATGTGTGAAGATTGTGTCCTCTTTCTTTTCTTCATTTGGAAAAAGTGCCGAATTTAGTAGAAATTGACACTTTTATAAATTAACCTTGTTACACCGCTCGAGCTGTCAGATAGCCGGACCTGTTACTTTCTGGTTGTTTATCTAAGTAGAGCTAAACACTGGAGGCAGCAATTGCCCAGAGCACATGCCTTGCAAAGACTTCTCATTGAGCTGCATTTGGAAGCCTGTGATTGGACAGCCACAGAAAGTCTGGGCAGGGTTAGAAGGGGAGGGCTTGTAAAGGTTGCAGACAAGAGCTCTACAGCTTTTATAAGCTGTTTTTAGATATACCCACAATGCAAAAACACATAACTAAATGAATGTTTATTTTCACTTGGGGTATGTACTAAACTGTGATTTAAAAAAAATGTATTTTGGGAGTGTCCCATAACGTCTCCTGGTGTTTGTCCACATTCAGGTTCTTTAAGCCTGACCACAGATTCTTTACTTTCTATACAGGACCAATCTGAAAGGGCTGAGCCCAAGTTTCTGTGTTCTGTGTACATGTGAAACATTGTAGCGTATGTACCAATCGAACATCTCCCTTCCACAAGATAAAATGCGTCAGACATGCGACACTTATTATTTAATATTAATTCCTTGTCACCAAGTGATAGACCTTGAACATAAATCTCACAGATCGCCCCCAAAAAATGCCTTTGAAATACAAATGAAAGTCCTTATTCTGTCATTGCCGGAATGAAGAATGAATTATTTATAGAAATCAGGAATGAGCTCTAAAATAGGGCAATGCTACAAGAGCTGCCAGAGAGAGTGGGCCAAGAGAGCTTGTTATGTGGCAGAGTTTATACTTATCTTGATTAATTTATTGACTTTGTCCTGATCCTAAAAGTACCATATTTAGCTGCAAGTTGGGCAGATGTCGAATTTTCCTTGTATGGTCCAGGATTTAGAGGACCTGGTGTGTGCATCTTCTGTTAGTGCTACTGATCCCTGGTGTGTGCATCTTCTGTTAGTGCTACTGATCCCTGGTGTGTGCATCTTCTGTTAGTGCTACTGATCCCTGGTGTGTGCATCTTCTGTTAGTGCTACCCATCCCCGTGTTTGCTCCCTCATGGTCTAAGGGGAAATACTCCTTTCTGCTGTACACCTGGAAGCCATGTGTGTCTAGTTAACCCTTTAAAGTGTCATTGAATAAAAAATGATCTGGGCGCAGTGGCCCCGTCATTTTGGTCTTACAATTGAAAGCATTGCCGTATTGTAGATATGTTTTCATTGGGGGCTAAACAAACCTGTAATGGCACTCACGCCATTGCATGGACGTCGAATGTCCTCTAAATGGTTATCATCGGGAAGCGTTGGATTTATTGCCTCGCTATGAGAAACACTGGATTACTGGATTAAACGAGAAGAGGAAGAGGACACAGCGTCCGAGAAGACGTCATTGAAGGTGCAGCGGGCGGATGTCCGGAGGGAGTTTCAGTGCTGGAAAAAGGGTAATGCTTTTTTTTAATCAAATGTAGGGGGGGCCCTGAACCTAATAGGGAGTAGGACAGTGTAGCGTGATGAATACATGTCTGTATTCCTAGCGCCATAGTGTTTCTTTGATGACCAAAGATAGAAGAATTGTAACAAACCAGACTTTAAATAATTGAAAACAACACAGAGATGGACACAGCTGGTTAGGATATAAGGATAGAAAGCTGCCACCCAATAGGCACACTCCTCAAAAACCTATGTAATTAACTGGCAAGCAAACAAACAGTGTAAAAATGGGTAGGTACTCAAAAAAACACCAGAGGGCGCTAAGTATCCAGAATGAAGTGAGGGATACCTATAAAAAGTTCCAAAGGAATCCATGTATATATTAAAGTAACATCGTTTATTAAGATGTAAATCCGAAAGATAAAATAAAACATAACAACAGTACTATTGCAAGCCCAGGAACAAGTTCTGAAACAAACCACTAATGCCAATGTATAAGTGCAATCGAAAGCCCCGCTGGTCGTGACTCCTAGGGGCTAAAGAATACCTTCCGATGTGGCATGGTGGTAATATGGTCCTTGTACTGGGTAGTGGATCTTGTTGCCCTACGCGTTTTGTCCCGTTGCAGTCAGGACTTCCTCAGGAGCTGGAAAGAATCTAAAGTTCTCTTCGTCGTGATCTTCTTAAATACCGGAAATCTTTGCGTCCAATTGGATAATAGCGCATGCGCGCGTAGGCATAATCCTCCGTCTCGTCACGTGCATTGGCGCACAGAATCACGTCATGCACTGTGACTACAAGGGAGGGCCTAGCACGCATGCGCAACCAGCATGGAACCCAACAGAACTTAATGGACACCCAAATCACTGCTACAAGCTGACATAGAGTTCTATTTGAGTAGAAGTCACTATTAGTAGCGAAAATGTAACATCTGATGTCACCTGTAATGCAAACACCTTGGCTAGTACCACAAATCAATTGAATGTATAGAAATATATATGTTACATAAAAAATAAGAATCTGAATAAATATATAAAAGATATTTTAAAAATTGATATAAGTAGGATTGAATTTGTGGTATACCTCACACTCTCATGCACAAAAGATACAGAAATTCATAAAATACCATAATATTAAAATTGATATCTATAGTATCAGTTATCAGAATATATGAGAATCGACAGAAGGGATACGTAAACTTTCCTATAAAAATATGCATAATAAATTTGCTATATAATGCTAGTAATCTAAAACACTGTGGTTCTCAATCAGTAATACAATATATATAAAGGAGTCTTGTTGGTAGATATACCGGTAGATGGAAAAAGCTGTATTGAAATAAGTGCTGCATTGGGACATATGAAATAGAAATAGAAAAAAAAATCGAATAAAAAAATGTGAATATGAAAAACCAGAAAGCATATAAGATGTAAATATAAGAAGCAAAAAAGTCTTAATAAACTACGTTATTCTCATATATACATGGATTCCTTTGGAACTTTTTATAGGTATCTCTCACTTCATTCTGGATACTTAGCGCCCTCTGGTGGTTTTTTTTTTGAGTACCTACTCATTTTTACACTATTTTTTAAAAAAATTAAAGGGATACTATAGTCACCAAACCAACTTTAGCTTAATGAAGCAGTTTTGGTGTATAGATCATGCCCCTGCAGCCTTGCTGCTCAATTCTCTGCCATTTAGGAGTTAAATCACTTTATTCATGAACCCTAGTCACACCTCCCTGCATGCGACTTGCACAGCCTTCCTAAAATCTTCCTGTAAAGAGTCATCTAAAGTGTATCCTTCCTTTATTGCAAGTTCTGTTTAATGTAGATTTTCTTATCCCCTGCTATGTTAATAGCTTGCTAGACCATGCAAGACCTCCTCTATGTGATTAAAGTTCAATTTACAGAGCAAGAGATAAAATTGTTTACGGTAACGTACATCTGATTGAAAGTGAAACCAGTTTTTTTTCATGCAGGCTCTGTCAATCATAGCTGGGGGTGTGTGGTTAGTGCTACATAAACAGAAACAAAGTGATTTATCTCATAAATGGCAGTGAATTCAGCAGTAAAATTGCAGGGGAATGATCTATACACTAAAACTGCTTAATTAAACTAAAGTTGTTTTGGTGACTATAGTGTTCCTTTAACATTTAAACCAGAAGACACTTCATATGACCACATGGTGCACACTTCATATGAATACATGGTGCAAATCTGGACGGGGGCCGCCATACCCCTCTAAGACAACCCAAACTACAAGAGGTCCAGGCACTCAGGGGTGGAATAAGGCAGTTTGAATGAAACTTAGTGCATATTACAAGCTGCAACGTTTCTACCTCATACTGAGGTATTCATCAAGCTTGATAAAGACCTCTGTATGCGGTTGAAACATTGCATCTTGTAATATGCACTCATTTTCATTAAAACTGTTTTATTTCACCCGTGCGTACCTGGACCTTTTGTGTTTTAAATATTTAACATCATAATGAAATGTTTAACTCATTTAAAAACCCCAAACTAATTACTTTGGAGTTGTCCTTTAACTCAGCACAAGTCACTGTTTAGTCAATAGTCCGCTGAGTGATTCAAAGCAAACAGGAAGCTAAACAAACTCTTCACTCTGCTAAAAAAAAAGTGCTATTTTCACAGTTTATTCCTCTCTCGTCTGCTTAAATTAGCTTTCCACCTTCCTCCACAGCCAGGGTAGTGTGAAATAAAATGATCGCAGTGCAGCATTGCTAAGAGAAGCCGGACGGTTATATACCTCTGAGTCCGCAAACTATTTTATTTCATAATTGCTTGGTGTATGAGAAGCCTTCTTAAATTCTCAAACAAATTAGTCTTTCTTTCTTTTATTACTTAAAATTGTAAATTAAATAGAAAATCTCTCAGGACCTTCAGTATCAACAATTTCCAAAAATCCAAATTAAATCCAAACACATGGAATTAAGATTTATGGAAAGCATGGGAACGTGGGAGGATGACTGATGTTTACAGAAAGTCGGCCATTTTGTTACCAATGGGCTTAATATTGTCCTAAAGAAATGCTCAATAAAGCATACCTCACAACATTTCACATGGCCACAGAGGGACACTTTGATTTTAGAAGGGTGGGTGGTGGTGTGGCCAATTCTTACAAATTTTAGGTTCCTTACTAATAATTTATGGAGCTAAATTCTAAAATTTACACAGACTGATTTCTAAACACATTTATTGTAGTTTAAAGACACATTTCTTGGAGTATTATTGCTGTGGAGCAAGTATACTGTGCTCCTAGAAAAGAAAGACAGAGAGGGTTGGGCTTAAAATATGGACTGTTCCTCCTAAATAGGGACACTTGGAAGGTATGAAAAACTAAATTTTACATGTTAGGCCAAAATAGGTGAAATGAAAACATATTTGGCTTGGAGAATTTTTCCAATTCTGCTCTTGTGGCCTAAGATTCTGAATTCATTTTGTATTCTCTGTGAATGACTGACAGTTTACATTTAAGTGATTAATCTTATTAAATCACTGTCATGAAAGAGTTGCCAATTGTCAAATGTCTGTAAATTTCAGCCTATTCGCTATAATAAATATAATGAAACATTGAATCTGTAATATTTCTCCCTTACACTTGGCACTGTCTTAGCGTTAGAGGTGCTCACGTTGACGTGACTAGAAGTTTCTATTGAAGGTTTTCTGTAACATACAAACCATTTGTTTTCACCTTCCCAAGCAGACATTTTGTCTGAAAACACAAATCAAGCCGGCAATATTATGACAACGCCAATATGTTTGTGTAATGAGTGTGTATACGGCAGTTCCGTAGATGACCATATTGTCAGTGTGCAGTGTTTCTGTTTACAGACATCTTATGCCATCTGCCCCAATATGGAACGAAATTGTTCACCGGCAGCTGGGACGGGATGCAGATTCTTGTAAAAACATGATATTTTTCGCTATACACCCAAACCTCCTCCGATCCTAACCATTTCTATATACCTAACCCTCCCACTGCCTTATCCCTCTCTATATACCAACACTTCCAACTGCCTTATCCCTCTCTATATACCTAAACCTCCCACTGCCTTATCCCTCTCTATATACCTAAACCTCCAACTGCCTTATCCCTCTCTATATACCTAAACCTCCCACTGCCTTATCCCTCTCTATATACCAACACTTCCAACTGCCTTATCCCTCTCTATATACCTAAACCTCCAACTGCCTTATCCCTCTCTATATACCAACACTTCCAACTGCCTTATCCCTCTCTATATACCTAAACCTCCAACTGCCTTATCCCTCTCTATATACCAACACTTCCAACTGCCTTATCCCTCTCTATATACCTAAACCTCCAACTGCCTTATCCCTCTCTATATACCTAAACCTCCAACTGCCTTATCCCTCTCTATATACCTAAACCTCCAACTGCCTTATCCTTCTCTATATACCTAAACCTCCAACTGCCTTATCCCTCTCTATATACCTAAACCTCCAACTGCCTTATCCCTCTCTATATACCTAAACCTCCAACTGCCTTATCCCTCTCTATATACCTAAACCTCCAACTGCCTTATCCTTCTCTATATACCTAAACCTCCAACTGCCTTATCCCTTTCTACATACCTAAACCTCCAACTGCCTTATCCCTCTCTATATACCAACACTTCCAACTGCCTTATCCCTCTCTATATACCTAAACCTCCAACTGCCTTATCCTTCTCTATATACCTAAACCTCCAACTGCCTTATCCCTCTCTATATACCTAAACCTTCAACTGCCTTATCCCTCTCTATATACCTAAACCCCCAACTGCCTTATCCCTCTCTATATACCAACACTTCCAACTGCCTTATCCCTCTCTATATACCTAAACCTCCAACTGCCTTATCCCTCTCTATATACCTAAACCTTCAACTGCCTTATCCCTCTCTATATACCTAAACCCCCAACTGCCTTATCCCTCTCTATATACCAACACTTCCAACTGCCTTATCCCTCTCTATATACCTAAACCTCCAACTGCCTTATCCCTCTCTATATACCTAAACCTTCAACTGCCTTATCCCTCTCTATATACCTAAACCCCCAACTGCCTTATCCCTCTCTATATACCAACACTTCCAACTGCCTTATCCCTCTCTATATACCTAAACCTCCAACTGCCTTATCCCTCTCTATATACCTAAACCTTCAACTGCCTTATCCCTCTCTATACAAACACTTCCAACTGCCTTATCCCTCTCTATATACCTAAACCTCCAACTGCCTTATCCCTCTCTATATACCTAAACCTTCAACTGCCTTATCCCTCTCTATATACCTAAACCCCCAACTGCCTTATCCCTCTCTATATACCAACACTTCCAACTGCCTTATCCCTCTCTATATACCTAAACCTCCAACTGCCTTATCCCTCTCTATATACCTAAACCTTCAACTGCCTTATCCCTCTCTATATACCTAAACCCCCAACTGCCTTATCCCTCTCTATATACCAACACTTCCAACTGCCTTATCCCTCTCTATATACCTAAACCCCCAACTGCCTTATCCCTCTCTATATACCAACACTTCCAACTGCCTTATCCCTCTCTATATACCTAACCCTTCCACTGCCTTATTCGTCTCTATATATTTAAACCTTCAACTGCCTTATCCCTCTCTATATACCTAAACCCCCAACTGCCTTATCCCTCTCTATATACCAACACTTCCAACTGCCTTATCCCTCTCTATATACCTAAACCTCCAACTGCCTTATCCCTCTCTATATACCTAAACCTTCAACTGCCTTATCCCTCTCTATATACCTAAACCCCCAACTGCCTTATCCCTCTCTATATACCTAAACCTCCAACTGCCTTATCCCTCTCTATATACCTAAACCTCCAACTGCCTTATCCCTCTCTATATACCTAACCCTCCCACTGCCTTATTCGTCTCTATATACCTAAACCTTCAACTGCCTTATCCCTCTCTATATACCTAAACCCCCAACTGCCTTATCCCTCTCTATATACCAACACTTCCAACTGCCTTATCCCTCTCTATATACCTAAACCTTCAACTGCCTTATCCCTCTCTATATACCTAAACCCCCAACAGCCTTATCCCTCTCTATATACCTAAACCTTCAACTGCCTTATCCCTCTCTATATACCTAAACCTCCAACTGCCTTATCCCTCTCTATATACCTAAACCTTCAACTGCCTTATCCCTCTCTATATACCTAAACCCCCAACTGCCTTATCCCTCTCTATATACCTAAACCCCCAACTGCCTTATCCCTCTCTATATACCAACACTTCCAACTGCCTTATTCCTCTCTATATACCTAAACCTCCAACTGCCTTATCCCTCTCTATATACCTAAACCTCCAACTGCCTTATCCCTCTCTATATACCTAAACCTTCAACTGCCTTATCCCTCTCTATATACCTAAACCTCCAACTGCCTTATCCCTCTCTATATACCTAAACCTTCAACTGCCTTATCCCTCTCTATATACCTAAACCCCCAACTGCCTTATCCCTCTCTATATACCTAAACCTTCAACTGCCTTATCCCTCTCTATATACCTAAACCTTCAACTGCCTTATCCCTCTCTATATACCTAAACCTCCAACTGCCTTATCCCTCTCTATATACCTAACCCTCCCACTGCCTTATTCGTCTCTATATACCTAAACCATCCACTGCCTTATCCCTCTCTATATACCTAAACCCCCAACTGCCTTATCCCTCTCTATATACCTAAACCTTCAACTGCCTTATCCCTCTCTATATACCTAAACCCCCAACTGCCTTATCCCTCTCTATATACCAACACTTCCAACTGCCTTATCCCTCTCTATATACCTAAACCTCCAACTGCCTTATCCCTCTCTATATACCTAAACCTTCAACTGCCTTATCCCTCTCTATATACCTAAACCCCAACTGCCTTATCCCTCTCTATATACCTAAACCTTCAACTGCCTTATCCCTCTCTATATACCTAAACCTCCAACTGCCTTATCCCTCTCTATATACCTAAACCTTCAACTGCCTTATCCCTCTCTATATACCTAAACCCCCAACTGCCTTATCCCTCTCTATATACCTAAACCCCCAACTGCCTTATCCCTCTCTATATACCAACACTTCCAACTGCCTTATTCCTCTCTATATACCTAAACCTCCAACTGCCTTATCCCTCTCTATATACCTAAACCTCCAACTGCCTTATCCCTCTCTATATACCTAAACCTTCAACTGCCTTATCCCTCTCTATATACCTAAACCTCCAACTGCCTTATCCCTCTCTATATACCTAAACCTTCAACTGCCTTATCCCTCTCTATATACCTAAACCTCCCACTGCCTTATCCCTCTCTATATACCTAAACCCCCAACTGCCTTATCCCTCTCTATATACCTAAACCCCCAACTGCCTTATCCCTCTCTATATACCAACACTTCCAACTGCCTTATCCCTCTCTATATACCTAAACCTTCAACTGCCTTATCCCTCTCTATATACCTAAACCTCCAACTGCCTTATCCCTCTCTATATACCTAAACCTTCAACTGCCTTATCCCTCTCTATATACCTAAACCCCCAACTGCCTTATCCCTCTCTATATACCTAAACCTCCCACTGTTTTATCCTTCTCTATATAGCGAGTAGGCGTATTCCCTAGCTTAAAAAGCTTCGGGAGCGCCAAGAAAGGGCAAAGTTCTGCAGCTGTTGTACTGCTTTAAATAATGGTCTAAAATAATTTAATCGTGGGTATCATTGAAAATATGATCCCAAATGAAAAATAAATAAACAAATAAAACTTAATGTACCACAACCATAATATACACACTGGGGTGGGTCTGCACACTATATTAGTTATATGAAGTGTAACTGGTGCTTTAAGAGGGACAGTTCAGCTGCTTGCGTTATATTGTGCACTAAGGACTTGTTAACCTGAGAAGCACAAGCAGATAACAGCTAACTGTGTCCCTTAGCATCAGAGTGTAGAAAAACCTTTTAGAAATAGGTAAATCTGTCCCAAGTATCCGCTGGTGGGAAACAAAGTATCTCTGTATAACTAAGGGGATACAGAGTTGCAGCTTGATATGCTGGAGATTCAGTGTATCAGCCCAATGGTAATTAAGGACTGGCAGAGTTAGTTGTTGCAGTAGTTGCCCCTATTCCAGTGGGGACTCTAATGAACCTGCTGAAGGAGAAAAAAGATTTCTACACTTTGAACAGCCCAAATCCTGTCGAGGGCTGACTAGAGCAGCTTGCTGCAGTGATTGCCCCTAATATTACAGGAGCTGTAGGTGCTGCTAGGGAAGAAAAAAGATTTCTACACTGTTCACTTTTGAAAACTAATTGTAGCTAGCCTTATTCCTCTCTTTACTGTATTCCTAAATCTCAGAGTCTTATCCCTTTCTATACACCTAAACCTCCTACTGCCTTATCCCATTCTATATATAAAAACCTCCCCTGCCTTATCCCTCTCTATATACCTAAACCTGCCGCTGCCTTATTCCTCTCTATAAACCTAAACCTCCCACTGTTTTATCCCTCTCTACATACCTAAACCTCTAACTGCCTTATCCCTTTCTATATACCTAAACCTCCCACTGCTTTATCCCTCTCTGTATACCTAAACCTCCCACTGCCTTATCCCTCTCTATATACCTAAACCTCTTACTGCCATATCCCTCTCTATATACCTAAACCTCCCACTGCCTTATCCCTCTCTATATACCTAAACCTCCCACTATCTTCATCCTCTCTATGTACCTAAACCTCCCCCGCCTTATCCCTCTCTATATACCTAAACCTCCCACTGCCTTATCCCTCCTTATATACCTAAACCTCTAACTGCCTTATCCCTCTCTATATACCTAAACCTCCCCCGCCTTATCCCTCTCTATGTACCTAAACCTCCAACTGCCTTATCCCTCTCTATATATCTAAACCTCCCCCGCCTTTCCCCTCTCTATATATCTAAACCTTCCACTGTCTTATCCCTCTCTATATACCAAAACCTCTCACTGCCTTATCCCTCTCTATATACCTAAACCTCCCCCGCCTTATCCCTCTCTATGTACCTAAACCTCCAACTGCCTTATCCCTCGCTATATATCTAAACCTTCCACTGTCTTATCCCTCTCTATATACCAAAACCTCTCACTGCCTTATCCCTCTCTATATACCTAAACCTCCAACTGCCTTATCCCTCTCTATATAACTAAACCTTCCACTGTCTTCATCCTCTCTATGTACCTAAACCTCCCCCGCCTTATCCCTCTCTATATACCTAAACCTCCCACTGCCTTATCCCTCTCTATATACCTAAACCTCCCACTGCCTTATCCCTCTCTAAATACCTAAACCTTCCACTGCCTTATCCCTCTCTATATATCTAAACCTTCCACTGTCTTATCCCTCTCTATATACCAAAACCTCTCACTGCCTTATCCCTCTCTATATACCTAAACCTCCAACTGCCTTATCCCTCTCTATATAACTAAACCTTCCACTGTCTTCATCCTCTCTATGTACCTAAACCTCCCCCGCCTTATCCCTCTCTATATACCTAAACCTCCCACTGCCTTATCCCTCTCTAAATACCTAAACCTTCCACGTTCTTATCCCTCTCTATATACCAAAACCTCTCACTGCCTTATCCCTCTCTTTATACCTAAACCTCCCCCGCCTTATCCCTCTCTATGTACCTACACCTCCAACTGCCTTATCCCTCTCTATATATCTAAACCTTCCACTGTCTTATCCCTTTCTATATACCTAGACCTCCCACTGCCTTATCCCTCTCTATATATCTAAACCTCCCACTGCCTTATCCCTCTCTATATACCTAAACCTCCCACTGCCTTATCCTCTCTATGTACCTAAACCTCCCACTGCCTTATCCCTCTCTATATACCTAAACCTCCCACTGCCTTATCCTCTCTATATACCAAAACCTCTCACTGCCTTATCCCTCTCTATGTACCTAAAGCTCTCACACAGTAAGAGAGACATTTTTCAGTTATTTACAGAGCCTGTAGCAATTTTGTTCGAGGTTCCTGAACCAATGGTGGTTAAATCCAATGGTTTTTCTCCTGTCACTCAGCCCATAGTATACAACAAGCTGTCAGTCCAGTCTGGCTGGAGAACCAACCTCTCCTCTCTATCAGATTATCTCACACGGAGAGTCCATTCATAGAAAGGTGTGCTATATAAAAACAGCATGATATCGACTCTCCCTGAAGCACAATAATGTATAACCTGACCCAGAATGGAGCAAGTGTAACGTTATCTGGCGGAAATCCCAGATATCACTTGCTTCATAAAATACCATCTTCATTTTGCTGTCCCAAGGCTTGTTTTCAACCATCATGCTGGGAAGAAACACCTGTTTTTGACAGTGTTTGGAAAATGCATAATTTAATATTATCAAATTAGATGAAGATGTTTTCATTATCTCTATGTAGACACCGTTACAGCACAACAAATGGCAAAGCCACCGGATTTTACATAAAGGGGAATTAAACCAATGACTAAAACAATGAAAATCACCTTTAACATAATGTTATAATGCTGTGCGACATTAATCTTTTTTTCACTTATGCTATTTTATGTTGAATGTATGTTAAAGACACTCCAAGCACCACAACCACAATGGCATGCTGTAGTGGTTATGGTGTCAGGAGTGCCTTTGCCCCCCCCCCCCCCCACATTGTTTGCAGCCAAACCGTTTGATAATAGATTGACTAACTGCCTGTACGGAGCTTCCATTAGGGTTTTGAGTTAAACCCAGATCATTGGCTGAGAATGTAAGCTGAGGAAACGGTTTGACAATATACATGGGGGGACACGGGGCAGACAGGGCACTCCTGGCACCATAGCCACTCCGTGTGCTGTAGTGGTAAAGGTGTTTGGAGTTCTCCTCTAAAGATTTATCGAATGACACCATAACCCAGTACTGTCCATGCATAGCTAAGACAAACATTGAAAATAAGAAGAAGTCGAATCACTGAATCATTTGTCCCCTGTATGACGTCTCTATGCTGACTGCCAGGTGCACAGGTCAGAGTTTATAACAAAGATTGACAGAGAGCTAAGATGGAGGCGCATAGTTGAAGGATAAAGAGGTGGATTTCTACATATGATTCGATTTTTCACGTCCTGCAAAGCGACGGTTGCCCTTTAATTTAATATTGTATCTCACTGACAGCCGCTAGAGGCGCTTGCGTGATTCTCACTGTGAAAATCACAGTGAGAGCACGCAAGCGTCCATAGGAAAGCATTATGAATGCTTTCCTAAGTGACCGGCTGAATGCGCGCGCAGCTCTTGCCGCGCGTGCGCATTCAGCCGACGGGGAGGAACGGAGGCGGAGAGCTCCCCGCCCACTGCTGGAAAAAGGTAAGTTTTAACCCCTTACCCCTTTCCGGAGCCGGGCGGGAGGGGGTCCCTGAGGGTGGGGGCACCCTCAGGGCACTCTAGTGCCAGGAAAACGAGTATGCTTTCCTGGCACTAGAGTGGTCCTTTAAGTGTAAAAAAAAAACTAAAATAAAATGAACTAACTTATATTAGGGTAAATGATGCACAGCCTTTCTACACCTCTAGTTACATTGTCACTAGTGCAGGGGTAGGCAACCTTCGGCACTCCAAATGTTGTGGACTACATCTCCCATGATGCTTTGCCAACATTACGGCTGCAAGAGCGTTATGGGAGATGTAGTTTAGAACATCTGGAAGGCCGAAGGTTGCCTGCTCCTGCACTAGTGTAATAATTACCATATACAACATTACTGGGTATCTCCGTGCCAGGCCGTGATATGGCTCATACCATCGTTGTCAGCTACTAGTAATGAATCAAGGGAAGGGTTCATTCTGTGAGTCTAACTAGCACTAAAGTCAACTGTTAGTTCAATCAATGTTGACATGTGTTAATTATCCCTTTCTATTTTCTTATTTTATAAATGTGTATCAATGTTATGTAGTCGCTGTCACTGCGCATGACAAAATATATTTGGAGATGCACTCTGATTGGCCGGAAGATCCCCCTAGAAGCGTGTGTGGAGGAGGGGTTACCTAGGTCATTAAGGTCAATGATCAACAATTAAACATGGGGTGACAGGAACTATGTAACCATCTTCATTTAAAGCTATAGATACAAATCATCCAATGGAGCTTATTGAATTAACACATACATGTTCACAGATATGATTTTATTTATTCACTAATGTCAAAATTGTAGTAAATTAAGACACATGACGGAAATATTCCGTCACGATTCCCTTTTATTCCAGAAGTTGTGTCCTTAAGGGGTTAAAATCCAAATGAAAAAATGTGAGGAAAATGTAGGCAAAAAATAATTTATCTGGCAGTCCAATTCAATTATAGTTCTAACCTACATTTTGTCATTCAGATTTGTATTCACTAAAATTCCAACTTCATTTAACAAACCCCAGGGACCGGGAGGTCATGTCCATCACTACACACACACGGTTAATTAGTAAAGTGACGATTCAACATGAATTTCACATTTAAGGTCAAAATAACTGTAAAAATTCTCTGTCGGCTATGCCGTCAGGTCGGATACTCTGCTCGTAAATTTTAAATTCACTTTGAATTCTCACTTTGGTAAATAGCCCTGAAAATACTCCTGGCAAATAATCCGCCGACGGAGTAACCTCACTGCCATTTTAACATCTAAAATGGATTGTGGACCTTCCTGAACAGAATATTTCAGCTCTAGAAATAAAAGTAACGTTAATGTTAGATAATAAAATAAAATCAGTATTCATTAAGATGTTCTATTATTTCCTCCTTAATGATTCTTAATGTCCTGTTTAGATTTGAGTTTTCATGCAATGTACCTTAAAATCCTTACAGGGCTGTGTTAACAGGTTGATACCCTACCATGATTTCACAATATACAATGATATATCTGTATTTCAGCCAATCAGAGAGAGGTTAGGAATTAGATACATTGTGTGATGGATTGTAGCATTGAGGGACCAGCTAAAATGGGATCTGATTATTGTCTGGCTGTTAAATCACTAAGATCAGGAAAATGAAGTTTGTGAAGACAGAATTACAGGAAATATAACCTCACCTCATCTTCCTGGGAGAACTGAGACCCCAGCCCTATGAAATGTTCAACCTTGATAAAGCCATCTTCGTCCTCATCACAAACATCAAACACCTCCTTCAGCTTTTTCAGGAAACGGAGGAGATGCTGTTGGTCCCAGATATTGAAGCCTCCTGTCTCCATTAGAGAGACCAGCTCCAGCTATAAGAGCAAGCACTCCAGCATCCAGCCGCCATCACCAGCTACAGCTTAGTGCAAAGCGTGACATCAGAGACAGGCTGGGAGAGAGAGAGAGGCTGGGTGAGAGAGAGAGAGAGAGGATGGTAGGGAGAGATAAAGGAGAGGAGAGAGAGGCAGGCTGGAATAGGGAGGGAGAGAGACAGGCTGGAAGAGAGAGAGATAGACAAGCTGGGAGAGAGACAGAGAGAGGCTGGGAGAGAGAGAGGGAGAGAGAGGATGGTAGGGAGAGATAAAGGAGAGGAGAGAGAGGCAGGCTGGAATAGAGAGGGAGAGAGACAGGCTGGAATAGAGAGAGGGAGAGAGGCTGGGAGAGAGACAGACTGGAATAGAGGGAGAGAGAGGCTGGGAGAGAGAGACAGGATGGGAGAGAGACAGAGAGAGGATGGGAGAGACAGGGTGAGAGAGATGGAAAAAGGCTGTGAGATAAGCTGGGAAAGAAATGGAGAGAGACAGGCTGTGGTGGGTGAGAGAGAGAGAGAGAGAGAGAGAGAGAGAGACAGGCTAGGAAAGAAAGACAGGCTAGGAGAGAATGAGAGAGAGAGACAGGCTATGAGAGAGAGAGAGGTTAGGAGAGAATGAGAGAGAGAGAGGCTAGGAGAGAATGAGAGAGACAGGCTATGAGAGAGATAGAGGTTAGGAGAGAATGAGAGAGAGAGAGGCTAGGAGAGAATGAGAGAGAGAGAGAGAGAGAGAGATAGAGGCTAGGAGAGAATGAGAGAGAGGTTATGAGAGAATGAGAGAGTGAGAGAAAGGAAAAGATATACAAGCTGAGAGAGAGTGGTTGGGAGAGAAAGAAAGTGAGATAGAGGCAGCTAGTCTGGGAGAGAGAGAGAGAGGCTTGGAAAGTTAGGGAGATAAAGACAGACTGGGAGAGAGAGAGTGGGTGAGGGAGGGAGAGACAGGCTTGGAGAGAGGGAGAAAAGATGTGGTTAAAGACAGGTAGAGAGTGATAAAAATGAGAGACAGAAAGAGAAAGGAGAGGGAGATAAAGAAAGAGAAGAGAGGAGAAAGAATTAGAGAGAAATAGATGACCTAGGAGAGGGAGAGAGAGTTAGGATAAATAAATATAGCTATAAATGGGGGGGGGGGTTATGTTCATTGGGGGTTACACAGTCAATGACAGAGACAAATATAAGAGGAGATACAAGGGCAGGAAATGGAATGTTAAATGGGGGGCAGGATGGGGGTGATGACATGGGTGATACAGAATATAGTAAGGGGGAGCTACAAACTGGAAACATAAGGAAGGAGAGGGGAAGGAGGACAGCTTTGAGATAAGGACAAAATAGAACAAAGAATCTGATTTATTTGTAATTGTAAAGATATTGCATAGAATGTTCTGTCCAATAGCCTTCCATAATGGCTGAAAAAGGTCCAAGACCAAAACAGATTAGCAGTCTTTCCTAGAATCAACCACCATGTGGCATGGCGTGGCTTTGGTAGAGCTGGAAGCAGGTGGAGTGGTGACATGGTGACAGAGAGGTCCATGACTTGTGATGTTGGAATGACAATATGACTACTTAGGCCACTGCTATAGCACAATCTCCATTATAGAGACGGGAAAAAGTTATGAAGGGTCTACGAGATGGCACAGAGTTATGGCTGACTAAGCTAGGCGGGAGCGAAGCCAGGAACGTTGAATAGAGTAATCACAGAGAATATCCCAGTTCAGGGAATCCCTCCTCGAGAAACATTAAGTATTAATTAAAGCACGTGCACAACCACCAGAGCACCGGGCATGCTTGGTCTATGGATCCCTTTTCTAACTTCATACAAGGAAGCACAGATTTCTCTTGCAGTTCTCCTCCTTGTTTTCTACTAATCATTCTAGGCCATCTTGAGAAGGTACAGATATCAACACTGAGCAAAATTATAAACGCAGCATTTTTGTTTTTGCCCCCATTTTTCATGAGCTGAACTCAAAGATCTAAGTCTTTTTCTAGGTACACGGGTCCATCTCAATCCTACTCTGCATATTTATATAGAACAACCAGAAATATTTGGGATACGGCTGAGAAATCTAAAATTAAAAAGCATAAATATACATAGTGTAAATCAGTATCAAATAGTGAGTAAGTGTTCAGGAAATGCACTCACAAGATTAGACGAGAAATAGCGCTCTAGGGTGCCTCCCCTGGTAGTAGTGGAGGGCTATTATCTTCCTCCAGTTGCTCCAAAAGAATAGATGGATAACAGGACTCCCAGGATGGTGGAACAAATGTGAGGCTGCATGTTATACTCTGCCATTGTTGTATAATATTTGGTTTTAATTTTGGTCCCCGAGGAAGTTCTATACTGCGAACGAAACGCGTAGGACCTCATTTTAAGTTTATATTTTATTTTTATTGCTGGGTGAAGATTCATCCTTAATAAAGCCGTTTTACATTTTTTCCACCATCCTGGGAGTCCTGTTTTCCATCTATTCTTTTGGAGCAACTGGATTTACACTATGTATATTTATGTTTTTTAATTTTAGATTTCTCAGCCGTATCCCAAATATTTCTGGTTGTTCTATATGTTGCTGTGTGAAGGTCATTCATTCTGGGTAATGACCTGGGAGGCTGCTCTATTTGAATATTAAGATAAGTATATTCCTCACTTGTATACACTATTCACTAAGTGGTGATATAGGAATATATATATTTTTTTCTTTGTTCTGCATATTTATAGTCAGTCTACCACAAATCAGAGGTTCCCGACTCAACTGTCAAAGCAACACCTACGGTCCAGGTTTTAGAAAATTGGGCAGACTAGATGGGCCGAATGGTTCTTATCTGCCGTCACATTCTATGTTTCTATGTTGTCAGTAAACCCATAGTAACATGATTATGAAATGTCTGTTTCCTGGACAGTTGGTGGGCCATGAGGGCTGGGTTGAGAACCACTGACCTATATCACATCTACGCTGTTTCTAGATTTCTAAACTAGCACAAGCAGTCACATATCTCTATATAATGGTTTCGTCTCAATCCCGCTCTACAAACTTCCAGTCTATCACAAGGAGTCACAGATCTCTATGGTTTGGCTCAACCTCATTCCCTTGCGATCTATATTGTGTATTTGTAATGCATTATGTTGAGGTGCAGATCTATACAATACGGTTCTGCTGCATTTACTTTCTCTTCATTGGATCTGTTATTGGTATGCTACAGGTCATTCACCTCTTACAAAGTATACAGAGACTAAATCCCTTTAATGACCATAACGTAACGAATGGCTTTTTGTAAGACCCTCGTGGCTTTCAATGGAGTATAGTCCTCAGACAATGTGTGCCAGGGTTGCGCATCACTGTCCTTTCACAGAATACTGCTGGGGGTTTCTCTTGCACATCGAGACTCTAGTTGCTAGGCAGCCACCTTTTTACTTGGAACAAAATTACATTAATAGAACACATTTCACCCAGGTATTTTCACGACAGCTCTCCGTGACTGAAGATATGCATATTGTTATATGGGTTCTGTATTTAGAGACCCTGTGATACAAGTTCTGGGAAAGTAGTGTTTAACAGCGAGCCCATCCAGCACAGAGCCGCCAAGTTAATCTCTTCACTGCTCAGCCTTCCTGATGTGCAGAGAGGTTACCTCCATTATCCAGTTGCTAGGAAACCAGAATCTTATTTTTCCCGTGGCGAAGCAAAATGACCATTCTGAGCCTTAAAAACACCATATTTCAAGACAAGGATTTTTATTTTTAACAATTTAGCTGCTACTACTGGGAACATTCAGATCTGGTTACGGAGAGAACTAGTGATTTGGATTAAGTGGGCTAACATTTGAGTTAATTTTCTGCAAAACTGGGTCAACATCATATGCATCGTATTTGGATAAATCTCAACCATTTCTGGATGCAATGCAATAAGAATAAATGCGAATATACAGTGGGTAGCTTTATGCACATTATAGCTTGTCATTATTATCATCAGGTTGATGAGACAACCAGGTATATTATGGCTTAAGTCAGACCAGACAATAACTGGTTCATTTTATTAAAGAACAATTATAAAAAAAAATATATAATATGTATTGGAAAAATAGCAGATTGAAAAGATTCTTAAAATCCAGATATAGTCACATCTTTTTCTATTTTTGCCTAAATTTAGCAATTTGTATTTTAATTGGGCGTTTAGAAAATAACCCTGCAGCACATTGCAAAAATAAATATACATCAGCCTCCAGGCTGATGTGCGATGGTTGAATATGAAAAATTCTGATAAAAAAAAAAAAAAGAAAATGAACAAACAGTAATTAAAACTGCATTAGATGAAGGAGACGAGTGATTGAAGATAGCAGATAAAGAGCAAAATATCAGGAGAATGGTACATCACATTTATTTAAAAATGAAGGCGCAATAGTAATACAAGACTCATTATATAGCAAACTCTTTTAAAAATAAATCTCCTTTATTGCATTGCATGTTCTAGTACCAGTAGTCAGAAATGTTAAAAATTAAAAATGTTTTCCCTTCCCCCCACCAATTGCAGCCCCTATTTTGCACACACTACATCCACTACACTAACACACTCTGCATTCACTATACACACTACATCCACTACACTAACACACACACTACATCCACAACACAAACACTCTGCATTCATTATACACTATATACATTACACAAACGTACAATCTGCATCCACTTTACAAACGCACTCTGCAATCATTGCATCCACTATACACACACTAGGGCCCTGTGGGAGGACTCGGGGGTGGGACCAGACCTCCATCTGTGTCAGGGGCCCCCAACATTTCTGATAGCAGCCCTGCCTGTAGTTCATAATATATAGGAGAACAACCAGACTCCACAAACAATTCCTAGGGCTTCATTGCAGATTACAGTTTTTTTTTTTTTACATAATGCATATGCATTAAGATAAAATTAACACTAGTTACAATTACAGCTTAGATCTATATCCTTATCACATCCGACACATTTTTTGCATTGCAAACACATACATTTTTATTTTCTAAGCCCCATGTGTTGGTGCTACAACTCTACAAAATTCTGAGAGCTACCAGCTTGTGGAGAATTCTGGGGTTTGTAGTCACAGTTTAACATCCCAACCATGAGCCAGGTTTCAGTGCTGCAATCAAGGCCTCCCATGCATTTTATTTTAGAAGTCGAAGAGATGGGAGCAAGCGGGTGTAGAATTCAGAGTGAATTAAAAAATTCAGCCGATATGTAAACAGTTAAATGAAAAAAAATAAATATTCCAATTGACTATTATGCCTTAAACGCAGAAGAATGTACATGTTAGTGAATAACAGTTAGGCTAAATTAGCCAAGCTGTTACTTGTAGAGATCATTTAGTTTTTTTCTAAATCAGCTATTTTGTTTTGAATATTTTTATTGTTGTCACAATATAAACGCATATATCGAACTGAGTTATAGTAAAGCAAATATTTGCCCACACAGGGGCATAAGCATTGGTGAGTAAAGGTGTAAACAGTTTGTCGCTTACGCAGAAGCGAATTAGTCTTAGCCTGTATAACATGACATATCATATTGGTTCATATTGTCAACTGGTCTATGCACTCAGAGTAGTTTTTAGGCTGTATGTTTTAGTTTTTTGTATTCTTATTGTTGCCGTAGCATATGTGCGTGTGGCTCCTTCGTGTATGAGTAAGCATGGGTTGCCCACGCAGGGGCGCATATATTTGGTGCATTTGTCAGTGTGCATTACGTCGCCTACGCAGAGGCCTGCTGGTTCATGCTGGTGTAAAACAGTTTGCTTATGCTTGGTCAGTTGTTCGCAATTGACCCTGTTAGTGTTCGTGGCGCACCGTTGTCTTGTCTACTCTGGTGATCTTTGGTAGAGTGTTTCTACCCAGTGCCTTCTCTTCTGAGGGGCATGCATCAAGCTTTTTGCCGTGTATTGTGTTGCTCCAGTTCGTGTTTTGGTATGTTACCCGTGCTGCCGAGTATCCACTGCCTTGTGTCTCTTGTCGTGTTTGGCTATACCCTAATCCCGTTTGGTCTTGTAATAGGTGTAGTTTGTGTGTGTGTCTGGCTATGTTGCCCTACCTACGGCTATGAGTGTCTCGGTAATTTGTGTGCTCTGGGCACTGCGGGACTCTAGGTTCTGCTTCGTTTTAGCTTGTTTGGGTATCTGGTTGTCATTGTGTGCTCTAGCCGAATTGGTATCTCCGCCGCTAAGGGTGGCTGCTTCCGTCCTGGGTGGTAATCTATTGTGGTGCGTCTATCTGTGTGGCTGATTCGGTTCCCGTGTGCTGTTCCCTATTTGGCTAAGCCGAGGTCTTGTGTCTATTGGTGTTCGGTGAGTGGTGCCCGTTCCCGTATTTTGGTATCTCTCTTTGTTAGGTTCGACGGGCCTTAGTTGAGTGTTTGTGTGTGTGTGTGTGTATCATTGCGAAGTGTTAGGTTTCTGTTCCCTGTGTGCTTTTTCCTCCCCTGGGTGGCTTACCTTGGTGTCCCCCTCCGTGTCTCGGTATAAATCAGCTATTTTGTATACATTTAGCAATTTAGTTTTTAGTTCAGCACAAGTTACCGTGTAGTCCTCTTTCTGTCCCACAGAGGGAGTACTAAGTTTTAGTGCAAACATTGACCTGCCTCCTGTCTGGCGAAACTAGTACAGAGATCAATCTACTAACAACGGATCATAACCTGGTACAGAAAGGCTACAAATAAAGGCACCACCAAGAACTGTTTAATATGCATGGGCCATGGTACTACTGGCACCATAACCACTACAGCGGAGTTGGGGTAAACCTTTAATGCAGAGAGATCTACAATGTTGTTAGGATTACATAAAGACAATTATTTTATAATCTCCCCACCCAAAACTGCTGTTTTTGTCCACTGCAGAACACATAAACAGTAATATTGCCTCAGTTTGTTTGAATGATTTTGTAAAATATAATTAAATTTGGGTATTCACGTTCCTGGCTGTATTTTGAGATGGGTGTATTTGTAATTATAAAAAATAAAAATAAATAATATGTTAACTACCTCAATGGCAAAACATTATAGATGAAAGATAAATCAAATCACAACATATGGTACCAAATACACACACACACACAAAAAAAGGTTTATTTACCTTTATTAGTACAAAAAAAGTTTCCTCATTTGAAATTCTCCATAACCGGTTTTTAACAATATATCCGATGGAAGCATTGGCTCACTCTGCAAATACCCGATGATTGCTTGTGAATAGTGACATGTTATGAAACATTGACCAGCAATAGAAACACATTCAGTTTAAGCTCAACAATAAAATTTAAGTGCAATACTGAGTAACGATTGATCATTTTAGTGGCTTCCTTATCAGTGTAATTCATAATAAGGCACAAAAGCAAGAATCATTGAAAATTGAATGATCTATGAAAACAGAGAGCTCTGCTCCACTGCTCGCCCAGCACTATCACTCCCAGGCAGCCAACCATTAATGGACAAGATTCACTCCTGCTATTTCTTGTTGATGATCATCCTGAGCATTTTCAAGGCCACTTTACCCTGATCCGAAGGAATCTATATACATAAACAAAATAATTCATACGTTGAGAAGAACAGATGTGGCAAGCAGGCATAGTATGTGCTGTGCGCACTATGACTAGTAGGGGTCATGTGTGATGTGGGTACAAGGGTGGTGACCAATGTGCAGTGTTGTATATAGAGACATTATGTGGGTAAATGATGGGTGACGTGTGTGAATTTGGTAGTTTGAATAATAGGGTGTCAGACAGGTGCTGCATGTTAGGAGTATTTCCTGAAGGCAGTTATGGTGTGCCATGACTATGACCAACAAGTGTGGTGTAACAGAGGTGTGCCAATCTATGCACTGAATATTATGTCCATCATGGGGTGATAGTTGGATTAATTTGAAACAAGCATAGCTTACCATGTGCCCGGCCTTCAGAATCCAGAAAAAGCTGAAGTTTTCGTACGATTTATGAAAAGCCACAGTCTCGGTGCACTGATGACACATGTGAAGTGGGCTCCACACACGGTTTCTGAACTCAACCATTTTCTGCCACTTTAATTGTTTTACCCAGTTCTCCTGCCCTAAAAACACAAACAAACAAAAAATGGATCCCATCCCGAAACAATACACGTTGGGGCAAAGTTTTGGTACGAGGACTAAAATGTTCACTTAGATTAAAGGGGAGAAAAAAGGGGAAGACATCTGTTTAAAATCCCACAAACATTCTTGTCTCTTTGCCCTATAGAGCTCTGTAATTTTATCGATTACAAAATATATATATATATATATATATATATATATATATATATATATATATATATATTTGTAATGTAAAATATATGTAATAAACAAGATCTCGGTAAATTTGCACTTGCATTAACACATTCCACGATTAACTGCTGGTGAAGGAGGTAATGGATGTGTTAAGGTATGCTATATACCTGTCTCCAATAACAAATTCAAGGCAGGTAGACTAATCTAGTATATTGAAACCATTGAGCAGTTTAAGAATTGTAAAATAAAACAATGAACACGGTTGTTATTTTTTTTGGGGGGGGGGGGGCAACCGGATTTAGCATTCTTTGTCAATGAAATCACAAAAGGGGCAAAGGCTACAAATCTGTAGTGGAAGCTGGACTTACCCACTGTGTCCACAATCAGGTCCAGCTGTCCATTATACACAGTAACATTAATGTTCTCACTCAAGAGTTCATCAACAATGTCAATGACAGGCTTCATGAAGTCACCAGCCATCATGGCAAATACATCTTGGGCTTGACCTGATTTGAAAGGGACATCTCTATATTACTCTGAAGAGTTAAGGTATTGACAGCAACATAGCACGTCAGAATATACACACACAAAAAAAAATAAAAAATAACAACAAAAGTGTCTTTACTTATACCAATATACATTGCTTCATGTAGATATTACTTCCTCTGGTTCAGAATTATAAGCTAATAAACGTACCTCCCCACATGACATCATCAGGAATGATTTTCAGCACTTTCCTTATTGGTCCATTCATCAGTTCAGACAGGTAGTCGTTTTGCCGAGGTAGCAGGTGACGTTGAAAAAGCTTCCCTAAAGCAGAAAATTTTGAGAATTTGTAACATTGATACAAGAGCCAGAATTTCACCAATTACATTTTAGAGCTTACCGAGAAAATTGTTGCCAAATTTTGAGTTTTCCATAAAATGTTTTCTGTAGTCCATTGTAGATTCTTTGATTAAAATGTTGTAAAAATTCACATTATCTGTATACTGAAAAGACAAAGCAGATTAAGGTCAGATAGTGAATGCAGGTCAGAGTAATGTTAAGGAGCAGATGAGCAAAAATATATTTTACTATAGTTCTCTTTACATGACTGCAAACACAGGATACCCACTGGCTGTACTGCCTGCCCCATGTAAAGATTCCTGGTTATTGCAAAGGCACCAGACATAACCCATCTAGGCAGTGCGAGCAAAAATATCTCTCATCACTGATGAGGCCCAACGTAAGGCTGCTGTGTTTCGTGTGCAAAAGGAAAATGTTAGCATTTATCTTCAAGATGCCATTTCAGGAGAGATTAGTATGATGAGGAAATGAAATCGGTTCACTGTGTAATAGCACAAATGAGCTTTAAATAGTTAGAGAGGGGACTAACCAGAAGGGAAGCTAATAAATGTATCTGCTCAGAGATTTATTAGGCCAAAGTATCATCACGCACAAACAGTCAGGACTTTCTGCAGACAGTCTGTATAACATAAGCAAGTATCATTGTATACGGATCTGATGGCCAGAAGATTTTACATAGTTTTACAAAATAAACAAAAAAACTAAAGTGGGAGCGGGACGAAAACAATAAAAAAAAAAAAAAAAAAAAAAAAAAAAGCAGCCTGTTTGTGGAGGAGAGACTTGCCACCAATAACACACATGCACCAAACCAACCCTTGGGGTTAAGAAATCCAGGCTTCACATTTACATGGGGTGCGATGCACTGCATCAGATAATATTTGGGCCAGGTGTGCCTCAGTTTGAATCGGAGCTTCTAATGGCAAACACAGAGGGCAGATAATTGTTTAATGGATTTTCTAATTGCTAGGAGATTATGGATGTTCGCTTGTTTTGTATTTTCTCAAGATTATTAGAAGAGCAAGAAAGTAGACACATCCATGATTCCAGTGTAATAGGTTTTTCAAAAGTTCTAGAGAGCAGAGGGGCATTTCAATGTCAAACTGCTTAAATTCTAGGCCACGGCCAGAAAATGTGATAAAACATGCTCTAACGGCCAATAAGGCACAGAAGGCACACTGCAGACCCCCCCCCCCCCCGCCCCCTTGCTCCCTATGTGCATTGGAAGAACCTCAGCATCATTCATTTTAAAGGATTGTCCCTGTTACCGAGGTGATATAGAAAGTCTTGGTGAAACCAGTAGAAACCTTGGCCAAAGGCCTCCCAGATCTCCTCCCAATCAGCACCTTCCATACTGTCACCTATATCTTGTTTCTACTAAGAAATGTATCTCTGGCCCCCTGAATCATGGGACTGGCTTTGTGTTACTTTTGTACCCAGACAAAGGTCTTCCTGTTACAAAATACTCAATACAAACTGCATGTAAATGGACGGACATCAGTAACACGGGAAAACATCTCACACGATCTACTGTCACATTCATATATTGGTCACCTGGCAGACAAAAGGCTGATATGGACAACGGACAGAGGCTAGAAGTAATAGAAACTTGTCAATTACTTTAATTCTGGGGGGGGGGGGGGGGGGGGGGGGGGGCGGGAACCAGAATGGTTCGGTTTAAAGCCATTATGAGAAAGAGGCTATAAAGATGGGATGAAAAGCACTTGAATTGACCTGGAGTATATAATTATATATTTATCAAAGTCTGCAAACCTGTGATAATGAACAGTCTGGAAACAAGCTCTAGACTATATAAAATAAATATATTACAGTAGAAACACATATATTGTGGTTATATATTTGCTGAACGTATCCCATTAACCTAATCTGATGGCAGTTCCTGTGGCCAAATCTGAAGATCTAGAGATCAAAAAAATTCACAAACATGCATATGCAACACACACACGGCAGAGTGCGTAAAATATATTAAATAGCCATCTATTCTATTTAATGTACAAGTTAGGATTCTGATAAAATAAAAATGATACCTGTTCAACTACGTCCTCTGTTTTACTCCACAATTCTGTGGCGCGGTCAAACTGATTATTCTTGACAGCGTTCTGCACTTCCTTCGCACACGCCTCAACCTTGCTTAGACCTTGATCATCAAGCAGAGACTGAAATACAGTAGATACAGACGTTATTTTCAAGTTATGGGATTCTCCGCTACAACATGAGGAGAAGAGCAGTCATGCTGTAGGCATCCAGTGGGTCCCAGGTAAGTTGTCAAAACAAGGCAAACATGGCACCATATACACTACAACAGGCTGTAGTGGTTACGATACATGCAGTGTTCCTTAATCTCATTTAAACCATTTTCACATAATGCACGATGTAAGAATTGAAATACATTATTTTCCAGCATTGTTGTTTAACTCAAAACTGACCTTTTATAAAAAAAAAAAAAAAGGAAAAAAGAAAAGTGATCCGGTATATTTAGAGCAACATATACTTACAGCACTGTAAAGATAAGGGCCCCAGCTTAAAACAGAATCTGCAAACAGAAGAGACAGGTGAATGTGTGGGCTCCTTTTACCCATTTTATACCTGCTTACATCTTATTGCGAAGGCCTCGGTAAGACCCTGTGAGACAGTGGTCCAGCAAATTGGATAGACAGCAATCTTACAGCACAGCAGGAAATAAAGAGGCCTGGGCCAGTGAAACAGTAAAGGTGGAGTAGGGGACACAGACACCCCATCACAGGTGTTATATGATTTAGAATTTCAAACCGGGAAATTATGTGGTAATGATGAACGACCATATCAGAAAAAAAAACTTTGGTATTTAGCATTTCCAAAAGAGAGAGAGAGAGGACACCGAGAATGGACATAAACTCAGGGGCTTCGTCTCCAGTTAGTCCCCGCTCAGATCTCAAAGGAGTTTTAGCTTGTGCCATGACAGAGGGCATATATATCAGCTTCCTATCAGACCACGGTTTTGGCCTGATATGTGGAGCAGTGAGGTTACTTTTCTAAGCACAGTGTGCAAGGCCCTGAGTCCTTGATTTCTATTTCAAGTTAGGGAGACCCCAAGCAATACGTAAACAGCGTTAACTCACCAACAGGAGATATCCAGGAATCACCGAGAGCAACTCCTCCAAAGTTACATTTAATTCTTCCGGACTTTATTTCCTGGTAAAGAAGAAATGGCACAGGGAATGAAACTATACCGAAGAAATAAATGTATAATACCCAACTCTATCTTTGGCTCTGCTATTTTAACTTTAAAGGAACACTCTAAGCACTGCAGTTCTCTGTAGCGGGTATGGTGCAGCTTGCTTCTGACTATATGTCAAACAGTTTTCAATTATGTCCAACTTTGAATAGCATTCATGGACTGGCAGTAAATGTTAGCAAAATTTGGTTGGAAAGGGTATTGTAAGTGTGACATTTCTGTATTAGTGATGTGGACAGTGAGGGGCAGGGCTGCAGTTCAAACCAATAAAAAACTGTTTAACACAGAACCAGGGTCTTGCTCGCACCACAACCACTGCAGTGTGTTCTATTGCTTATGGATCAAAGAGCTCCCCTTAAATTGAAGCAACTTGCCTTGGTAAGTGCTAAAGAAATCACAGCTGCCATCTTCCCTCCATAGGACTCGGAAAATATATAGAATGGTATTTTCTAGAAAATAAAAGGGAAAAAAAATAAAAAGCATGAAAAAGAACAAAACACACAACAACCAAAACAGAAAAGGAATTACATATCTCATGATTAAGTCATATAGCGTGGCCGAGCTCACCGGCTCTGGAGCATGCCTGACCCTTGGCCCCCCCTGCACCTTCTAGCTAGGCCACTGCAGACAAGTCATTCTTTAGTGATTAACCCTACCAGTGTTGAACTTCCTATTCAGACCGGTCACTGACATATCTACATTATCATTTACTCTGATTATTCTGAGCAGTCGAACTCTGCATGGCACACATTCACAATGCCGGCATTGTGGTCTCATACAGAGCTGCCACCCAGTACTTTTTATAATCACCTGGAACTCCGTCTTGGAGTTAAAGAAGTCTTTTAGAAGAACAATCATATCAGCAGCAACAGTGGACACATCCTTTGCAAAGGCATCGTCATTAGTAGTGTAGCTGAATCCAGTTCCCACTGGGTTATCCACAAAGAGAACACTAGCTTCCTTTACCTAGAACACAGTTTACAGACCATTTAAATAAAGAAAAACAAGGAGTGTGGTTAATTAAATGCACTCACAGTGACAGACAGTGAACATCCCTTTACGGAAGGCATAGAAAAGAAAACTTGGATCCACTTATAAAATCCACAGTTTCAGGGTTATTCGCTAAAGTGGGAATTCAAAGTAAATTTTACATTTAAAGGGATACTATAGGCATCAAAACAACTTTAGCCTAATTAAGTAGTTTTGGTGTATAGATT
Source organism: Pelobates fuscus (assembly GCF_036172605.1). Lineage (NCBI taxonomy): Eukaryota > Metazoa > Chordata > Amphibia > Anura > Pelobatidae > Pelobates > Pelobates fuscus. The sequence goes on from NC_086321.1 coordinate 371,249,605, forward strand.
AGGCCTTGTAGTCTCACTGCTCAATTCTCTGCCATTTAGGAATTAAATCTCTTGTTTCTGATTATGTAGGGTATATGAGGCTATTAACAGTGCAGGGGATACGAAATTCTAAATTAAACAGACTGTGCAATAAAGGAAGTAAAAAACATTAGATCTCACTTTACAGGAAGTGTTTAGAAAGGCGGTTTAAGTCACATGCAGGGAGGTGTGACTAGGGCTGTATAAACAAAGTGCTTTAACTCCTAAATGGCAGAGAATTGAACAGTGAGACTGCAGGGGCATGATCTATACACCAAAACAGCTTCATTAAACGTAAGATGCTTTGGGGACTATAGTGTCCCTGTAAGGTCAAACTAGCTGTATTGGGGAAAAAAAATCTCCCAGTCAGCTATGCTTCCAGTTCAGCTATTTTGGTGTAAAATAGCTGAACTGGAAGTTCAGCTAAATAACCCTGATTGAGTGCTCAATGACACCTCAATGTGGATGCACAGAGCATACAATATATCTATGGATGTCAAGGGTAGCCACTAGAGACAATGATTCTATACTCTATTCAAACACAAAAAAAACATTCCATCCGATTTGGACACCGTTTCCCGCTGAGAGCTTGTACCGGGAAAAATATGTTGTGATTTCTTGTCTAAAAACAGTCGCTACCTTACCCCCCCCCAAAAAAAACGACAACTGCCATCATACCCAGGTCGTGTTCCTTTCATGCAAGTACGTGTCATAAGGGCCGATCTCTTCAAAGTTTCCATATCCACACCCAGAAGCTCCCGGTCCACCCTTCAAAATACAATAAAAATCACGTTTGTGTAAGTCACAGTCTAACAGAGAGAGAGGGGGAGTGGGACATGTCTGGAGAAGGTCGAGAGAGGGGGAGTGGGACATGTCTGGAGAAGGTCGAGAGAGGGGGGGAGTGGGACATGTCTGGAGAAGGTCGAGAGAGGGGGGGAGTGGGACATGTCTGGAGAAGGTCGAGAGAGGGGGGGAGTGGGACATGTCTGGAGAAGGTCGAGAGAGGGGGGGAGTGGGACATGTCTGGAGAAGGTCGAGAGAGGGGGGGAGTGGGACATGTCTGGAGAAGGTCGAGAGAGGGGGGGAGTGGGACATGTCTGGAGAAGGTCGAGAGAGGGGGGGAGTGGGACATGTCTGGAGAAGGTCGAGAGAGGGGGGGAGTGGGACATGTCTGGAGAAGGTCGAGAGAGGGGGGGAGTGGGACATGTCTGGAGAAGGTCGAGAGAGGGGGGGAGTGGGACATGTCTGGAGAAGGTCGAGAGAGGGGGGGAGTGGGACATGTCTGGAGAAGGTCGAGAGAGGGGGAGTGGGACATGTCTGGAGAAGGTCGAGAGAGGGGGAGTGGGACATGTCTGGAGAAGGTCGAGAGAGGGGGAGTGGGACATGTCTGGAGAAGGTCTTTACATGGAATCATTAAATAAGCAATGTTTTTTACATTTCCACATCGCTGGAATATTATACTTGTTGAGTTTATTTAATAGTGGAGTATAGAAGCGATTTTTAGTGTGGGAGCGTTTTATCAAATCTGTGATCCCCTGACAATAAGAGAGATTATGTTTCATCCTGTAGGAAATCAGGATCTCTCACACTTGAATAATATTAGTTTTCTTTTCTCCTAAGTTGAAATTACCATGAATGCACACCTGTCTCCTGTTTTTGAATATTTGACAGAACTGTAATGTGGACCAGGGTAAGAACCTGCTGGTCAGTAGATGCCGTATAAAAGCTTGTGGTATTGGCATATCATTTTGGAAGTTTGCATCTTAAAATTTTCAGAAATCTAGCAATTCTCTTACCTGAAGCCACATAACCAACGGAACGTCAGTATAGTTTTTTGTAGCGTGGTTTGCATAATATAACCACCAGAACATGTGTGCATCACTTCTCACATTAACGTAACCCCAATCTTGCTGTGGCACTCTGCCCTTAATTGCCATGCCTGGAAAATAAACGTCAGCAAGTCATATTTTATACTTTTACTTTATTATAGTCTTTACTTAAATTTTGTTATATTTCAAACAAGAACAAAATGATCACAAAGTTACTCAATTGCTTTAATTTCACTGGAAATGTGTACGAATGCAGGATGAGAAAGGGACTGATAGTTAATGGTTAAATCAAAGCACTCAATTTGATTTACAGTTTCTATTAATTACTGGACACAGTATTCGTATTTACTATGATGAATGCCCCCTTTCTTTTACTTGATGCAGTGTCTGTATTACTGAAACGTCCATCCAATGCATTACTGTGTAATTAATCAGTGATGGGGTCTATTCTCCGAATAACAAATTAAAGTGAGCAAAACTTTAACATTTAGTGCAAAAAGTTATATTTACAAAAAGTCTTCAACCTAGACTCTAACTGAAAGCGGCATCTACCAAACCCAAGCTGATAAGAGGGCTGTTACCTACCCAGAGAGGCTGACAGAGGGTTGCACCTACACTCCCCCTCCCCCCCAGGGATAAACACAAGGCTGTAACCTACCCCTCTCCCCAGGGGTTGACAGAGGGCTGTAACCTACCCCTCTCCCCCCAGGGGGCTGTAACCTACCCCTCTCCCCCCAGGGGGCTGTAACCTACCCCTCTCCCCCCAGGGGGCTGTAACCTACCCCTCTCCCCCCAGGGGGCTGTAACCTACCCCTCTCCCCCCCGGGGGGCTGTAACCTACCCCTCTCCCCCCCGGGGGGCTGTAACCTACCCCTCTGCCCCCAGGGGGCTGTAACCTACCCCTCTGCCCCCAGGGGGCTGTATCCTACCCCTCTCCCCCCAGGGGGCTGTATCCTACCCCTCTCCCCGCAGGGGGCTGTATCCTACCCCTCTCCCCCCCGGGGGCTGTAACCTACCCCTCTCCCCCCCAGGGGGCTGTAACCTACCCCTCTCCCCCCCAGGGGGCTGTAACCTACCCCTCTCCCCCCCAGGGGGCTGTAACCTACCCCTCTCCCCCCCAGGGGGCTGTAACCTACCCCTCTCCCCCCCAGGGGGCTGTAACCTACCCCTCTCCCCCCCAGGGGGCTGTAACCTACCCCTCTCCCCCCCAGGGGGCTGTAACCTACCCCTCTCCCCCCCAGGGGGCTGTAACCTACCCCTCTCCCCCCCAGGGGGCTGTAACCTACCCCTCTCCCCCCCAGGGGGCTGTAACCTACCCCTCTCCCCCCCAGGGGGCTGTAACCTACCCCTCTCCCCCCCAGGGGGCTGTAACCTACCCCTCTCCCCCCCAGGGGGCTGTAACCTACCCCTCTCCCCCCCAGGGGGCTGTAACCTACCCCTCTCCCCCCCAGGGGGCTGTAACCTACCCCTCTCCCCCCCAGGGGGCTGTAACCTACCCCTCTCCCCCCCAGGGGGCTGTAACCTACCCCTCTCCCCCCCAGGGGGCTGTAACCTACCCCTCTCCCCCCCAGGGGGCTGTAACCTACCCCTCTCCCCCCCAGGGGGCTGTAACCTACCCCTCTCCTCCCCAGGGGGCTGTAACCTACCCATCTTCCCGGGGGCTGACAGGAGGCTGTAACCTCCCCCTCTCCCCAGGGGCTGACAGAGAACCTACCTCGAGCAGCTGCCAGCAGGAACATGACACACAGGATCACCGGGACCGCCATCTCTCACCCACCGAGCAGTCAGTCACAAGACTCAGCGAGTGGACCTGCCGGTCATGTGACTAATGGATCAGCCAATCACGGCGTAAAAAAACATGGACACTAACTCTGAACGTCCAAAACAATCACATGACCAGAGATTAACCAATCACAGCACGGGAAGCCAGGAGCGAGGCTTGACACGCACAGTCGGTCATATGACCAGTAATGAGCCAATCACAGAGGTGATCCGGCTTTGTTGGTCTCCTGTGAAGATGGTGGCGCCCAGCGCGGTGCGTGTGAAGCTGCTGTTTGATTTCCCGCCGCCCGCCGTTCCGCAGAGCTCCATGCTGTGGTTATTGGTGGATCAGACCCGCTGCCGGGTGGTGGCCGATCTCAGCAGCGTCATTCGGGACCGCTACTTCTATGGGCAGCCGGGCGGCCTGAGCCTGTATGTGGAGAGCTGCCTGCTGCCCCCCGGGGAGAGCATCCTGCTGGTGCGGGACAACGACTGCGTCAAGTAAGCCGCAATTACTAATACTGCGTCAAGTAAGCCGCAATTACTAATACTGCGTCAAGTAAGCCGCAATTACTAATACTGCGTCAAGTAAGCCGCAATTACTAATACTGCGTCAAGTAAGCCGCAATTACTAATACTGCGTCAAGTAAGCCGCAATTACTAATACTGCGTCAAGTAAGCCGCAATTACTAATACTGCGTCAAGTAAGCCGCAATTACTAATACTGCGTCAAGTAAGCCGCAATTACTAATACTGCGTCAAGTAAGCCGCAATTACTAATACTGCGTCAAGTAAGCCGCAATTACTAATACTGCGTCAAGTAAGCCGCAATTACTAATACTGCGTCAAGTAAGCCGCAATTACTAATACTGCGTCAAGTAAGCCGCAATTACTAATACTGCGTCAAGTAAGCCGCAATTACTAATACTGCGTCAAGTAAGCCGCAATTACTAATACTGCGTCAAGTAAGCCGCAATTACTAATACTGCGTCAAGTAAGCCGCAATTACTAATACTGCGTCAAGTAAGCCGCAATTACTAATACTGCGTCAAGTAAGCCGCAATTACTAATACTGCGTCAAGTAAGCCGCAATTACTAATACTGCGTCAAGTAAGCCGCAATTACTAATACTGCGTCAAGTAAGCCGCAATTACTAATACTGCGTCAAGTAAGCCGCAATTACTAATACTGCGTCAAGTAAGCCGCAATTACTAATACTGCGTCAAGTAAGCCGCAATTACTAATACTGCGTCAAGTAAGCCGCAATTACTAATACTGCGTCAAGTAAGCCGCAATTACTAATACTGCGTCAAGTAAGCCGCAATTACTAATACTGCGTCAAGTAAGCCGCAGTTACTAATACTGCGTCAAGCGAGCCGCAGTTACTAATAGTGCGTCAAGCGAGCCTTAATTACTAATACTGCGTCAAGCGAGCCGCAGTTACTAATAGTGCGTCAAGCGAGCCTTAATTACTAATACTGCGTCAAGTGAGCCGCAATTACTAATACTGCGTCAAGCGAGCCTTAATTACTAATAGTGCGTCAAGCGAGCCGCAATTACTAATACTGCGTCAAGCGAGCCGCAATTACTAATACTGCGTCAAGCGAGCCGCAGTTACTAATACTGCGTCAAGCGAGCCGCAGTTACTAATACTGCGTCAAGCGAGCCGCAGTTACTAATACTGCGTCAAGCGAGCCGCAGTTACTAATACTGCGTCAAGCGAGCCGCAGTTACTAATACTGCGTCAAGCGAGCCGCAGTTACTAATACTGCGTCAAGCGAGCCGCAGTTACTAATACTGCGTCAAGCGAGCCGCAGTTACTAATACTGCGTCAAGCGAGCCGCAGTTACTAATACTGCGTCAAGCGAGCCGCAGTTACTAATACTGCGTCAAGCGAGCCGCAGTTACTAATACTGCGTCAAGCGAGCCGCAGTTACTAATACTGCGTCAAGCGAGCCGCAGTTACTAATACTGCGTCAAGCGAGCCGCAGTTACTAATACTGCGTCAAGCGAGCCGCAGTTACTAATACTGCGTCAAGCGAGCCGCAGTTACTAATACTGCGCCAAGCGAGCCGCAGTTACTAATACTGCGCCAAGCGAGCCGCAGTTACTAATACTGCGCCAAGCGAGCCGCAGTTACTAATACTGCGCCAAGCGAGCCGCAGTTACTAATACTGCGCCAAGCGAGCCGCAGTTACTAATACTGCGCCAAGCGAGCCGCAGTTACTAATACTGCGCCAAGCGAGCCGCAGTTACTAATACTGCGCCAAGCGAGCCGCAGTTACTAATACTGCGTCAAGCGAGCCGCAGTTACTAATACTGCGTCAAGCGAGCCGCAGTTACTAATACTGCGTCAAGCGAGCCGCAGTTACTAATACTGCGTCAAGCGAGCCGCAGTTACTAATACTGCGTCAAGCGAGCCGCAGTTACTAATACTGCGTCAAGCGAGCCGCAGTTACTAATAGTGCGTCAAGCGAGCCGCAGTTACTAATAGTGCGTCAAGCGAGCCGCAGTTACTAATACTGCGTCAAGTAAGGGGCAATTATCATAATAAATTAGTAATACTGAGTCAAGTAAGCCGCAATTATTATAATTACTAATACTGCGTCAAGTAAGGGGGCATTTATTATAGTAAATTACTAATACTGCGTCAAGTAAGGGGGCATTTATTGAGAGATTAACCTTCAGTTGGGGGGGGTGCAGAGATCTGTCACTGGATAGGTGAGAGATCTACTATCGGTCACAGAGGAAGGTTGAGGGGTCTGTTGTCAATCAAGGAGGATGTTTGAGGGGTCTGTCGCGGGGAGGGTTGAGGGGTCTGTCTGTCTGTCATGGGAAGGGGAGGTGGTTGAATTTTTTTTTTCTTCATTCTAGTTGGCATACTTGATATCTCCTAGGTAATTGCCCCATCAATACACTTTGTTCTCATACTTTACTATGGTTAAAATCGAGGCTATGTTTCTTTGATTGTGCCTCATAGTCTGTGGTTATTATATTTACTTGCACAATAAACATAGTAACAGAACCCTAAGCTAGTAATATCAAACTGTACTACTCATAGTTGTTGGTTAATCATAGATTTAAAGCATATTATGGGAGATGTAGATCAAAAACATTTAAGGGATTGCAGTGTGACACTTTAGATGTTGCATGTTTGTACTGATGGGGATTTTTACCACAGTACCTGTTTAAATGCCAAGCTGATGTGATTTCTCATCCCCCCTCTCATAGAGTTAAATGGGATGAAAGTTATCTGGAAGATCCACCTAAATCGGGAACTATATTTGTATCGCCATCAAAAAAAACTAAGAAAAGACACTGTCCAAGATCGGAGGACGATGAAGACGCTGTGGGAATAAAACCAAAAAAACTGAAGGCTGACTCTCAACAAATCCTCAAAGCTGTGAGTGATCCAGAGTCGGTTAAAAAAACTAAACGGAAGAAAAGCAGGAGGGATGTCTCCTCGGACATCCATTCAGACGAATCTGCAGACGAAGCAAAAAAATCACAGAAGGAAAAAGTCAAGAAGAAAACAAAAACATTGGATGTTACTAAGGCACCAACTGCAGTGAACGAGACCAAGAAAACGCTTAAATCTAAGAAGGCTAAAAACTTGTGTGATGATTCCCTAATGCCGTCTTCAAAGCACACTCAAGAGAATAAAGCTAACACTAGTGTCCAAGGGGCAAAGACTGTATTTACCATTACTGAAACTTTAACGTCTTCTAAAAAGGCCAAGAAAAAAGCGTCTTCATCTTCTAGCTCAGACACAGACTCTAGTAAAGATTTGGTTACCAATGATCATGGTAGCAAAAGTAAAGAGACAATTAGCCCTCAACCTCTGAAAATCTCATCTGTAGATTTGCAGAGGAAAGATGATGCTGAGAGCTCTGACTCTGATACCTTCGTCATCAAAAAAACAATTGCTGCTACAAATTCCTCGGTTTCTGATCCACTACATATACCGAACGGAAACTCTCCAGTACCTGTAGGTGTGCCGCAGGGACCATTACCCAAATCCTGTGCCATGGGACGTGGCTTGGGACGTGGAAGAGGAGACTTTCCATGGAGGGGGCAGTGCAGTCGTGGGTTTAGAATGAGAGGAGGGCATGGAAACCCTGGAAGAGGGAGAGACAATGAAAATTTCTTTAAAAGTTACGATAAAGACACACTGAAACAGCAGCAGCTGAACGAGCCGGTAACAAATAGGTCCTTTGTCATCCAGGTAAGAGCCCGATATGTTTTCAGAGCATAAGCTGCCTAGGTTAAACTAGGGACTAAACAAACAGTTACTGGAAAGCATTCAGTCCACTTTTTTTGGAAGTTTAGTGAGATTCATTTGGCTCAATTCTCATAGCATTCGGTTGTCAGTAATTAGAGCAAACCACAGAGGTATTACAACAACAGAGTGCCGGAGAATTGAACTGAATGAAAGTTTAGTAAATAGACCCCTGTGGCCTTTGCAAGGACCGACCCACAATAAAAATGTAGTAGACCATAGGTCTAGGGTGAACTAATTGGTGGGAAGCAAATATACTAAGGTCAAAAATCTATTTATGGGTCAGTCCTTCCTAGAACAAAATCCTACTTACAATCTACAATTGTTACCATGCAGAGGATTTAGTTAGAGGTTTCTTTGCAAATTAATACGATAAATGACCTAACTCTTGTCCTTCAAGGGAATGACCTTTAAAACGTCAAACCTTATTGTGATTTTAAGAAATAGATTTTACTTCTGAGCACAGTTACTCAGTAATTTTTACGTTTTATTTTTAGAATCCACCAGATATGCCCAAAAAAGATTACAATGCACTTCCTCTGCTTGCTGCTCCTCCACAAACTGGTACACGTATTGCCTTTAAAGTAAGTACTACTATTGATGTGAATATTTTGGTCCTTGTGCAGATACTAGTAATATTGGACCAGCCAGTCTGCTAAGTTTTTACAAGTGCAACGTGTGTGGGAGGTCACATTCATTCCTCTTTAGAAATCTCAGTTTTGCTCAACTTTAGACTTAACTCATTGACTGGATGAAGAGTGTTTGTGAACCCTGGATAATCCCTTAAAATGCTGACTGTTGAGGAAATGCTACAGGCGGTCAGTAAAAGACAACGATTGAGCTCTTCCTTGCTGCAGTGAAGCTAGATGACGATGGAAGTTTATAACAACCTGACCATATGGCAGACAGTCCAAAGCTCCAGGTCCCATTTCTTTGTCCTAACTCGTTATATTTAACCAGCCTGCTTTAACCCGTTAAGAATCAGAGGATCGTCAAATACTTTTACATGACGAGCCTGACGCATCGTATAAAAATGATTACAATTGTTCAAAAATCGTTAACTACAATAAATTAAACAAAAACACAAAATCAAACACACAATACTATTTAGTAGTCAGTGGTCAAAGAGATAAAATATGTGTATACATTATGCCAGCCTGAAGAATCATGTAGCTGGTGCCTCTGTATAATTGCAGCAAACAAATCGTATCAAAGTGGGGTAGTTGCAATAAAATATCACCCATCGTAGACCATGAAATAAGCCTTTAGTAGAATGGCATACTCGTCACTGATTTTCATTTGCCAATGGCTAGTGGCGAGTGGACTTTTTGAGCCCTTGTTAATATACACATATTCAAAGTGCCATCATTTTTGTGTTTTACTATTGCCCTTTAAACTCTCTTGAAATGTTATGTTTCCTTTTGTAGCTCCTTGAATTGACAGAAAACTACACTCCCGAAGTTTCAGATTACAAGGTATTTTGTTTGAAATGTAAGCCAAGTCTGTGAACCTCCAATATATATATACACACATACACATTTGTTCCCTAATGAACACTGAAAAGGTGTTGTTATAAAATTTAGAGGGTGCTTTTTAATATTACTTAGTAATAAGGTATTTTGTAATCTAAACAGCCTAACATGGAGAATAAAATACCTTTTGTGTACATTTAAGTTTAAATGCTTATTCCAACCAAAACCGTGTTTCACAAATCTCTCTTCCTATGCTGGTGGCACCAGTTTTAAAAATAAAATTAAACTTTACAAACAAAATGTAGTGTATACTGCTTTACAACACCGGTGGGAACAAATAGAGTGCAATATATTGTCTTATAGAGACATGCATCAAACCCTGTGTTGTAATGATATGCATGGCATAGACAGTCTTGGCTACTTCCCTTTCAGGCCTTTTTAAAATGGAGTCTTTGCTGTAAAAGAACCAATGTACTTATTCACGCATCATTAAATTGTAATGAACTGGAAACTGAATGGAAGAATTAAAGTTCTAATGGTCAAGCCATGACTGTAGCAGAGTTGGATAATTTTTCAAAATCTTTCTTCTACCTTTTAAAATTAGTTTTTGTTTTGTTTTTCTCGCTACACTTCAGTAATTCTAAATTAATCTACAAGTGTATTTGATCAAGGGGCCATATAGATAACATTTATTTATTAATCGAATATTTTACCAGGCAGGATACCTTGATATTTCTCTTGTTTTCATGGATGTCCTGGGCCAACATGCTGTGTTTGCTGATAAGTTATAAGATATATATGTTCTATTGTAAAATAATAGCGTAATTCAGTACTGTAGAATATAAAAAAAAAAAAAAAGGTTTAATACACATGTATTGATGTATGTTTGTAAATTTAGGAAGGAAAACTCCTGAATTACGATCCTTTAACAAAAGAGCTAGAAGTGGAAATTCTTTCACGTCAGACAAGTAAGTGTCGGCTGTCGGTTGAAGTTACATCCCTCTTGAAATTACGTAAAATGCAAAGGTTGTGATCTAGCAGGGTGAGCTGCACTATCTAGAATATGTTTAGGGGAAGTTAGGCTGCGTGATTGACAGCCAGGGAAGGTGGGGCTAGAGATGTTGAAATGCAGTCATTTGACTCCTCAAGGCTGATAATTGAGCAGTGAGACTGCTGGGGCGTGGTCTACACATCACAAGCCTTTCATTAAGCTGAAGTGGTTTTGGTGTTTAGACTTATCCATTCAATGTATTTTCATCTGAATCTACCTACATTTAGTTTTAAATTGTAATCTTGTCTGTTGTTCACACCCATTAAGACACATTTTTTTACTGAATATAATTTGTTCTAATTAAAGCTATTTTAATTTTTTTTTTATATATATTTTAGAAGAGAAGGAACCTGGGAAATTTGACCTTGTGTATCAGACCGAGGATGGAACAGACATTGTAGAATATGCAGTAACTCAGGAAAGTAAGGTGGGTCACATACAGATCTGTAATAAATAGTCTGTTCTAAAACCCTTGCTAATTCAGAACCAAAAGACAATTCAGGTAGGTCACAGTGTTCTAAGAAAGCAAGGTAAGTTGCATATAGCGCTATAAAGAGATCTGTTGTTGATCATGTACAGTTTGGCAGCTTTATCTCTCGGCTTCCTTCACATGTGCAGTTTTTTGAGAAAATCTATTTGGGTACTTTGAGTCTCCTTAAATTTCATCCTTTGAATTAACACATTAAGGTTTTGCTGTATTGCTGCTGGTTTCTTACATTCACATGTATTTGTTTTGTGTTAATGTCGACTATTTAATGGCAACTTTATCGTCACTGATTTTCATTTCAGATCAGAGAGAAGTGGAGCTCGTTGATTGAGCCGAGACTTATTGTGGAATATTCACCCGAAGGGCCTGGATCACAGGCAGCTAACATTGCTTCCTGATTACTTTTCGAATATGTCTGTTTTGGGGATTGTGACCATACATCCGGGGCATGTTTTCGTATCAAACTGTTGAAGTTTTGTCCTCTAATGGGATCAGTGAACAGTGGCACTGATCTGGGTGGTGGCTTGATCTTTTGAGGACATGATCCAGCACTGTAAAATTACATTTATTATTTTAAATGTATTGTTTGCCGCCACCTATGTTTTGTTCTGTAAAGAAGCGGCAGCCTGTTAAGAGGGGTAGATTAAGGTGGTAGCCCTCAATTACAAATCTAGAGAAAGAAGTAAGAATCAGACAAATTATTGAATAATTTAAACAAAATAAGAGGGGGGGACTGGTTAGTTATCATAATAATACATCAAATTGATCACCAAGGAACTGGATGCCTAATTTTAATTTCCAACCTCTTGGTTTTGCTTTCTCATTGTTTTGCTTGTTTTAAAAGGACACTCTAGGCAACACGACTGCTCACTGCTAACACTTGCTATTGATCAATGTTTGTTCCATCCAATGTGGACAACATTGGTTGGCTGAGAGTGCTGAGCGAGTTTGCGAAGTGCTCTCAGCCAATCCGTGTCATCCAGGTTGGACGACTTGATTATGTGGCTGAGATAGAGGTGGTTATTTCTGATTGAATCTTGATACACTAGTCTGTTAATAAGGATTGCGGCATGTGCAGATGTTTTACAGGGGTTTCTGTATGTTCTGATCCGTCACAGAAGGAGATCATTTTAATATTAAACTGTGAAACCATATTTAGATATTTTAAAAAGTATTTCTACCATGGGATCCAAACAATTCCCATTTTATTTTCCATTGTATAAACCTTATCCACAGTGTTTATCTTTTGTTATAAAAACATGTTTGCTTGTAATATAAAAGTATTTTTTTTTGTAAAAATCTGGGTTAATGGTGACCTGTTTTTTTTTTTTTTTTTTTTTTTTTTTTAGTTTTACAGAAATAACGTATTTGTTACATTTGGTGTCCAGCAGAAATAGGGTTTAGTTCCAAGAACATCTATTAGCATTAACGGATAAATTGAAGAAGTTTTGGGGAACTGGCCGGATACAGAGTAAATATGAACAAGTCTAGTGGACTTCCCTTAGGCGTGTCAGAGGCAGACATATCTTATATAGGAAAGACACACAAGCTGCGAATAACGAAAGACCGCATTAAATATTTAGGCGTAAGAGTGGCGGCACACCCATCACAATTATACCAACAAAACTACATCCGGTTAATTAGGACATTAATGACAGACATGGAAAACTGGACGGAGAAAGCAATATCTTGGATAGGGAGGATTCATTCAGTGAAAATGAATGTATTGCCTAGCCCTAGAATATTGTTTTTGTTTCAGGCACTCCCAATTAGAATAATTAGATCGGACCAGGGACCACTCGAACAAACTATAGGCAAATTTATATGGCAGAACAAGAAACCTAGGGTCTCCAGAAACATCCTCTAGCTGTTCAGTTAAATTTACATTGTGACGATTTTGATGTCATTACACTGGGATTTAAAGACTATTTAAATCATTAGAATAGTTAAAAAAAAAAAGGAAGCAACCTATTCAGACACGTTGGCAATATTGAATCCATTCACGTAACCAGACAAGTTTAATGCACAGGAACAGAGGGATTGAGGGCACTGCTCAATGAGCTTACATGCTAGAGCAAGCGTGTCAAACTCAAGACCGCATGTGGCCCGGCGAGCCGCGGGTACATGCTGGTGTTATAGCAGAGTAGGCACCTGATTTCCCCACATTGCAGATGCCTGCTCTGCTAAAACTTACCCGGCCAGCGAGGGAGCTCAGTGTTCCTGCTCATCACTGCTCCCTCGCACACGCTGACTGATGTGAAGCTGGGCTCCGGAATATGATGTCATATTCCGGCATCACTAAACCGTGCAAGGGAGCAGTGAGGAGCAGGAAGGACCCCAGGGAGATGCCCCATAAGGTAGGGAGCAATAAAGAAAAGTGTGTGTGTGTCTGTCTGTGAGTATATATGTGTGTGTCCCGGGCTAGCAATGCCACTACTCACCTTGCAACTGCACTTCCAAGCTCCTTTCCGCTCTGTATATTTAACTAATGGAGCAGTCACTCTCATCGATCGGCGGATATGGCTTATTAACTGCACTTTGCAAATCATCCTTATATAATCTGTTAGCATATTCCCTGGGCCGACGACAGGCTTAACATAACGCAGGCACTTGCCTAGTGAAGGTACCAAGTTAAGATGGTAAGAGGGCATCACTATTCCCATATACACACTACGCAATTACATGCCCAACTATCAGTAACAAAAATAACGTGCACCATCAATCCCTTATTCTACACAGGAACAGTGCTGACATAGCGGGCATATAATGCCCCCTCCTTTATAGTACACAATGAGGTACACTATTTATTTCCACGGCCAGTATTGAACGGACAGCCATACCAAACGGCTGTTATAGCTCCACCACTGCACTCTTCCATCTCCTTACAGTGGAGTTTACTATATCTTTCCTCAGGCTACTTATTAATCTGCAGCCTGCTTTCCCGATCCCAGCCACATAGATAACCGTTTCTGCTGACATATTGCGGTCAATCCTCATCTTTGTGTGTGACAACTGATATAAATCTGGGACATTGTACTTTTAACAAACATCGGGTTTTGGGCATCTATATAGCACATTCCTCTTGCCTAAAACTTATATGACAACAGGATGTGCTAGTGTGAAATACATTCTTAACTCCCACTATACCCAAGTACACCTATTTACACATTAGGTGACGACTGTAGGGCTTCAAAAGGTTTTTTTCTTCTCTCTTCATATGACCGATATAGTGATTTTCGACCCGACAGGGTTAAAACCCCCCCTTCTCATTCTTAATCTTACGTCATTTACGAAACCAATCCTGATTGGCCAGACCGCAACAGCGGGCTTTTTGAATCCCCCAATCACGGCGATTCTTGTCCTTTAAATAACCGGCCACGTACCACACATCGGCTCCCCTCTGATGAGATGTGGACGAAACGCGCGCGTCAGGGGCCAACGGTGATTCCTAGCAACATCCTGCTGTGTGGCTCATAGATTTTATTTGTCCACACTCTCCTCTGAATCCCGTACTTATAGTCTGTCTGTAACTGGGGAGACTGGTATCACGATACATTTTTTCGTCACCCCGAGGGATCTAATCGTCATTTAGGGCGCTGGGGCTTTACAATATGTGCCAATCCGTTCCCAGTTTCTCAGACAGCCTTTTTAGCCTCTGTATTGCAACGACAATACTGGAAGGCTTCTAAATGGTGAACGGCTATTACCTAAGCTAACTTGTCTTCTCTGTGACCCCTTATTTATCACTTGAGTTTCTCTTCTATTTTTCGGAGCTATTCAGAGCTATTCTGCTCCCCACAGACAGAAATCAGCAATACAGGTTCTGTCACAGTTATACTGCTCTTCTCAGATAGAACTCAGTAATACAGTTTCGGTTACAGTTTAATTATAAACTGCAACATTGTACTGTTGCAGTCTGTATCTCCCAGAGGCATTCTGAAAACTTTTGAACAGATCCTCTGCAGTTTGCTATAGGTCTTTTACATTTCTATCTACTATTTATTGTGATTAAAGTTCGTCACCATTTTACTTGTATCCAATTTAAAATAATTCAAGCATCAATAGGTATTACACCACCATTATCTATTTACTACAATTGATTTTCAAATTGGGTACTACCTTTTTCTATTTTTCTAATCTTGGATATATAGACCGGCACCAATTTGTTTGTATCCAATTTAAAGTAATTTAAGCATCAATGGAATTACACCACAATTATCTATTTATTACTATTTGATTCTTCTAAATTGGTTACTACCGGTTTCTAATTTTTGATATACATAGCACTGTACGTTTATTTTAAACATATCTATTAAAAGTTAATTTTTAATCCCTCTTTAGGGCACTCAACTGTTCTCTCCCCCTTTTTCACTACTTTGGTAGTTTGTGTGGGTAAACCCCACTATGAGTGTCCCCCTATAGCTTCCACCTCCTTCCCCTATATGTGTGTGTCTGTCTGTCAGTGAGTGTGTGTGCGGCCCACATAAACTTAAACCTTGTTTATGTGGCCCGTGCCAGACTTTGAGTTTGACATGCTTGTGTTAGAGTGGAGTGATAAAAAGGTAACTTAAGGAACGAAGTGTAGAAATAAGTGAACCTCTGTTTTTTATCTTTCAAGATTCTTTTCTTTCAGGAAGTGTTCCGGAGGATTGGAGGAAGGCAGATGTGGTTCCTATATTCAAAAAGGGTTCAAAATCCTCGCCTGGAAATTATAGACCTGTGAGCTTAACTTCTGTGGCTGGTAAAATATTTGAAAGGTTATTAAGGGATTATATTCAAGAATTCCTTGAGAAGAACATGGTTATCAGCAAAAATCAGCACGGTTTTATGAAGCACAGGTCTTGTCACACTAACTTGATTGCATTCTACGAAGAAGTAAGTAGAAGTATAGATCAGGGTGTTGCAGTGGATGTGATCTATTTGGACTTTGCCAAGGCATTTGATACAGTTCCACACAGAAGATTAGTGTTCAAACTCAAGGAAATCGGTCTAGATGAAAATGCTTGTGCTTAAAAACAGAGTACAAAGAGTTGTCGTTAATGGTAAATTTTCAAGCTGGACAGAGGTGGCAAGTGGTGTCCCTCAGGGGTCTGTTCTGTGACCCCTTCTATTTAACATGTTTATAAATGATCTTGAACACAGCATTGAAAGTCATGTTTCAGTGTTTGCAGATGACACAAAACTTTGTAAAATAATACAATGTGAGCAAGATATTACCTTGCTGCAGAGGGATTTAGATAGACTGGAGGACTGGGCACTCAAATGGCAGCTGAAATTTAATGTTGAAACATTACTTCGGCGTAAAGAATACACAAGCAACGTATACCCTTAATGGAAGCGAATTAGGGATAACAACACACGAAAAGGACTTGGGAATTGTTATAGACTTGGGAATTGTTATAGACAACAAACTATGCAACAATGTGCAATGTCAATCAGCAGTGGCCAAGGCCAGTAGGGTATTGTCATGCATGAAAAAGGGCATTCATTCTCGGGGACGAGAATATCATTTTGCCTCTTTATAAATCACTGGTAAGACCACACATTGAATATGCTGTGCAATTTTGGGCACCTGTTCTAAAGAAGGATATCATGGCACTAGAAAAAGTGCAGAGGCCGGCTACAAAATTAATAAAAGGAATGGAACATATCAGCTATGAAGAAAGGTTAACAAATTTAAACCTATTTAGTTTAGAAAAACGTTGCCTGAGAGGGGATATGATAACATTATACAAATATATTCGAGGCCAATACAAACCATTGTGTGGAAATCTATTCACAAACCGGACTTTACATAGGACACGAGGTCATGCGTTTAGACTAGAAGAAAGAAGATTTCGTCTAAGGCAAAGGAAAGGTTTTTTTTTACTGTAAGAACAATCAGGATGTGGAATTCTCTGCCTGAAGAAGTGGTTTTATCAGAGTCCATACAGATGTTCAAACAGCTACTAGATGCATACTTGCAAAAACAGAATATTCAAGGATATAATGTAGGGTAATAACTGCTTGATCCAAGGATAAATCTGACTGCCATTATGGGGTCAAGAAGGAATTTTTTTCCTAGCTTGTTGCAATATTGGAAGTGCTTCAAACTGGGGGTTTTTTGCCTTCTTTTGGATCAACAGCAAAAAACATATGTGAGGAAGGCTGAACTTGATGGACGCAAGTCTCTTTTCAGCTATGTAACTATGTAACTATGTAAGGGTTGGGTAGTAGGTTGCTAGTATAGTATTCATTGAGGGTTTAGTGTTTTGTTTTGATGACCGTTTCAGGAGAGGAATCTGGGTGCGGGGAGGAAGAGCTATTTACAGTTTAATTGAAATGCAAAGATTTTTTTTTAAAGGTGTGGAGGTTGGGTGAGAGTCTAACAGAGAGGGGAAGGGCGTTCCATAGGAACAGTGCAGCCCTAGAGAAGTCCCCAGGAACATGAGCCTTGGCACCGCATTCATTATAGACTGTAACTGGGCAAGTTGGGAGCACCTAAGACCACAGAGAAAATAATTAAAGTAGTCAAGGCTAATGGTCTGTTAGACTCAAAGGTCACTGTATATCTAAGGGTAGTCAGAGAGGGGGTGACAGCTTCCCAAGGAATTTGGGTGCTGGTTGTGAGAAAGGAAAGTTTGTGTCAGGCACACTGACAAGACTACAAGCTCTTATCAGAAGAAAAAAAATCTGTAATTTTTTCTAGTGCAAGACATTATATGGGCATGTAAATTGCCTGCATCTTGTTGCCTTTAATCAGTCAAATTCCTCGACCCTCCCCCCCCGCGCGCATGCATAGAGGGAACCCTTCAGAGGCTTATCAATAGGATCATCTTTTCCCAATGAACTTTCTCAAAAAGACAAACAAATATCTTGGTCAATTCTGTGTATTTGCGTCTGTTGTGTGAAATTGCTCATTAACGTAAAACACCGGTTCTTCACACAAGAGTTGAATAAGCAGATGCCTTTATTGCTTGTGCACAAGGAGAGAGTCAAAGAAGACTGCCCTTCCTATATATGGAAAACATATATTATATACAGTTAAACAGCATAATGACAAAAGATCAGTATCTTAATGTATGCAATAAAAACACCGTACCCTGTAATTAGTTGACTCTAAACCTGCTGTGGTCAGTTCAATCACTTCTGACTGCTCATCCTAAGGTGATAACGCAACTTTACTATATCCATTTATGATTATTGAATTGAAAAAAAAAAAAAGTTTCTTATAAAACTACTTGGAGCAAAAAATCACAAAACACATGTATACACGTAACCCTTCATGCACACAAAGTCATACAGAGGGCAAACATGGCTGATACAAGAATAGGATGGCGGCTGAGGAGCTAAGGCACTTTCTCAACATTCACGGTACTCATTGTTGCAGTGTTTTACAAACTCTCCTATCTCTGTACTAGGCTGTTCCTTTACTTGCAGGCACATATTGTTTTCTGTTTCCTGTAACTACAGGTAAGTAGCTCTCAATGCAAGATGAGGCAGCGAGAATTCTGTCCTTTAATAAACACACAAATCCAGAGAACGGTGGCGGTTTCAGCCTTTTCCTCCCTGTTGGATAGCAGGGTATGACTGTTTTCATTCAGCAATGTCTGGAATTTCATGGCTTGCTCCAGCCTGGTGTCTGGAAGTTATGTTTTTGACAAAGTTCTGATTGGAAAGTGCCATCCTTTGGATGTTTAATCTATATTAGAGAAGGACATTAACTTGTCTTTATGTCAAAATATGTTTATAACTTCTAGACCATGTCTTTATGTTTTAAGGAGGTTCCCCTCTAATCTATTTTATTATTCTCGATATCCAAATGGGTGTCTCGTTTCTTACAAGAGTTTATCTTGTTTTAGTCCAGACTTGCTTCTTTTATAAGTTTGGTTATCACAACCCTAATTCCTACCTGGTGCTTTAAATCTCCAGGATATTCCCTATATTTGAATACCATAGGGTTGGTGACCAGCAGCCTCTGGGGTAAAATAACTTGTCTGAGCAGATATTTTAACAATATCCTATTGGTTACTTGTTTGGCTTTTGCCTGATGGGGAGGGGGTGGATCCATTTATACCAATTTCCGAGTTCTATTACCCATCCTTTCTGCTGTGAGGGGAGGAGTGGTGAAGTAAATGCTGCGATGTATAGTGATCAGGAAAATTAAACTATAGTAAGTAGGAAACAGTTTTCCTTATTTACACGCCATGGTATGTAGAACATTTTAAACCCAGATTAAAAAAACACGAAAGCATTATACGATCCTTTATTTTGAATACCTTTCTATGAGGGCTTCCACATCATGTGACGGAGTTTTACTAGGTCTGGAGGTCTCTAGTGACTATTAGGAAGACAGCCACTAGTGGTGGCCTAACGCAGCAATGTAAACAATGTAAAGTTTTTTATATGTACTATCTTCAAGTCAAGCTCCACTTCCTTTTGTCAAGTGAAATTATCCCACAATGCTCATTAGTTCTCAACATTCCCCAGCGTACAATAGCACGAGTCTGTAGACCCTTTACCCTGTGATTAATCATCGAGGTGCAGGGTGGACTGAGCATTCGCAAGATCGGACACACTAAAGGTCACTGCCAGACTGGAGAAGATGGCTGCGGCTGTAATGAAGATCCAGCAGTGAAGAAATAGTCATAGTCAATTTAAAATGACCGATAATGGGTGAATGGACGTGTGTTCCCTCAGCTCTGTGCTTACGAGAGAAATTTTTAAATATTTTTGAAGAAATATTGTGCCCCAGCTTTGCCTAACTGGAAATGGGTCGCAAATCCAAAAAAGCCCAACCGGATAAACCCAGATTGGGGGATGATATCAGGGACCTCTTTCACCAGGCCAGAGGTGCTACTGGGCTTACCGGGTACTCCCTCCTGGGCTGCTCAGGCTCCTCGGAGGAGCTATCAGCCAATGTGGAGGGTTAACTCCAGCTACCAAGGCCGAAGGCTGTTGCTGCCCCACTCCTCGCTGGTCACTACAGCTGTACTGAAGGCCTACGGGTTGACTTTCAGAATACGCTCCAGGCCTCACCGGTCAGCTCCAAGAGGTGAAAAAAACGGGAGGTACAGCACATCTTGGGGACCCAGGAGTGGTAAATAGCCGCCCTTAAGGACGCAACAATAACAACCTCAAGATTAGAGGTATTTCCTAGGAAATTGAAGCTGCTGAATTGCTTCATCTCCTGCGAAGGCTTTTCAAGGCCTTACCCCTAAACAGGCTGCTGCAGCAGCATTCAATGTGGTGGTCCAGTTCGAATCAGGCCGAGATAAGGCAGCGGTTGCTCTCTACTTTGAATCTATGCAACTCACCTTTTTTGCTGACCTCTCCTCTGGCATCTGATCTCTTTGCCCTTTCACCACGGCCCTGCGAACGCATAATATCTGCTACAGATTGACTCCATCCCGTACACTCTACATGTCCCAAGGTGACACACAGCTACCCATCTGGGATCTCACTGCCGCAGGGGCCATATTGGGAACCCTGGGCCTGCCACAGGATTCGCTTCACAAAGCCTTACCTGAAGCACACTCTCATAACTGGAATCCATCCATATGTTGCCACACCAACCTGAGGCTACACACGAAAGGAAGCCCATAGGGGTCACAGCTCGCAAAGACATTTATGTTCTCATTCAAGAAATTCCCTATACCGGTCCTTAGAATAGCCGGAATAAAGAATAAACTTGAAGGAACGTCAGAACAAGCCATGGTCAAGGGAAGCCAGAAATACACAAGTACGAGAAACAAAGCCGAGTCATGGGAGCCAGAAAACAATAGTCGAGAGGAAGCCAGGTCAAAACCAAATATATACCAAAAAGGGACACATGAACGTGCTATAGGGACCACAACAGGGCACTGTGCTTTGGGCTGGGCTTTTATATGGTTGTGGGTGCGGTTAGCACAGACGTAAAGCCCCCACACCCATGTGTGAGTTAGAGACTCTGTTCCGAGACTTTTTTGAGCCTTCATATACCACTGATATGTACTGAAACGTATGCAATCTACGGGGAAAACTATTTTTTTTTTTTTTTATTTATATGCTTATTGTCATATTCTGTGAAGGTGAACTGTGCAAAAATAAACAATGTAAAAAAAAAAAAAAAGCTAGTTAATGCCCAATAACAGTCAATAATAAATGTTATGTCTGATTTGTGTAGCAAATGTCCTTGGGCTTTCTGTCTATAAAGCTGTAGAACAGGTTGATTACAGGTTTTAGCTAGCAATTTATAGAGTGTTTGTTGTGGTAACAGGAGTTTAGTTTTTTTATTCTGTGAATGCAAATGCTCCCAAGAGAATTCAAATATATGTATATACTGGGTGGGCCAAATCAAAGTAGGATTTAACAGGTAAATACTTATTTGTCAGTACTTCAATTTATTTGTTGCAGGTATATATTATAACGTCTTGGGAGAGCCATCATGGTGTCAGTCATTTCATGAAGGCACAACAAGTAAAATTTTATTTTCAAAACTGAGACAACTGTTCAGGGAGCAAAAAAAACCTCCCAGATGGATTGGCCGTCATGTTCGCCCCACCTTTCAGCTCCCGTTTACTTCCTGTGGGGATATCTGGTGGAGGTGGTGTATGTGAACAAACCACGTACTCAAGCAGTGCTAGGAGAATATCTGTGCAGAAATTGGAGCGCAAGAGCCTCAAACATTAATTAATATTATGAACAATGCAAGCGAAAGAGTGCGACGAGGCAACAAATGGACCTTATTTATAAGATGTTCCTTAACTAATAAAAACAAATCTCCATACGTTAAGCATTCATTGTATGTAACCTTTATTAAAATTGGTTCTTTAATAAAAAAAGTTATTGGCTCGTGTGTGTGTGTGTGTATATATGTAACGAACGCTGGTATTTCAGCTACCCGTTCGTCTGTTTCCTCACAAACTGCTACAGGTTGTGATTATAGCTCGCACAGGGAGAGCCCTTAATTTGCGGTCTTCTTTAGTTAATGAGCCAGGGGGGTGGTCGGTGTTCGGTAGTTTTATCTACTGAACGAATAGAAAACAAAATTAATGCATTATACAAGGAGTAGTTTCTTCACTATATATATATATATATATAATAATAATAATAAAAACAGCCCACTGTTTCTCATATATATATATATATATATAATTAAATTTTTTTAAATGCTGTTCTTTTCTTGGTGCCTATGTCACTGTAGCATATATTTATTTATAGAGGTAAATTCAGATCAGATGACTATTTTTTTTATGTTTTTCTGCCCTGTGAACCCCAGAGGAATGGACTAGCCTGGCACTGTAAGGGTTAACTCCCAAGGGCTGTTTGCTACCTGTAGGTTT
Source organism: Pelobates fuscus (assembly GCF_036172605.1). NCBI lineage: Eukaryota > Metazoa > Chordata > Amphibia > Anura > Pelobatidae > Pelobates > Pelobates fuscus. Next base: position 371,271,805 of record NC_086321.1, read on the forward strand.
TGCCTATTTACATCAGATTCTGTTTGTTTCTCATTTACCTGTTGATAAGGGATCAGATTCTGTTTGTTTCTCAGCTTTACACTGAGTGAAACAGACAGACTTTGAGCCATTACAGAAACGAAACTAAGTATCAGGAAGGGGCGGTCCATTTCCTGAAGATCACATGCCTGCCTCTTAGACCGAGTGTTAAATAGCTAGGACCAGAATTCTCCTTCACAATGTCCATCATGGCCCAATCTCTAGAGGACATGGCCGAGGAGCTGACATGCCCCATCTGTCTCTGTCACTTCACCACCCCAGTGTCCACTCCATGTGGGCACAACTTCTGCTCTGAGTGCCTGGAGCTCACCTGGAAGGACGAGAACAAGGAGTACAGCTGTCCCCAGTGTAGGTGCACCTTTGACAGGAAGCCAGACCTGATGAAGAACACCTTGCTGAGTAACCTGGTCAGTAAGGTAATGGAGGCCAAGGCTGTCAGTGAGTCCAAGGAGGATGTGATAGTGGAGGAGGTTGTGGATGAGAAGAGGGTTGAGGAAGAGATTGTGCTCTGTGATCACTGCATGAAGTTGGAAGCTGACAAGACCTGCCTGACCTGCATGGCTTCCTTCTGCTATGAGCATCTTCAGCCCCACATGGAGATCCCATCTTACAGGGACCACCAGCTCAGGAAGCCCCTGGCAGACCTCCATATGAGGAAATGCATGGATCATGGCAAGATCCTGGACTACCACTGCTGGAGCCACTACAAGAGCATCTGCTGCTACTGTCTGGCCGACCACAAGCAATGTCGGACTGACAGCCTACAGGATAGCAAGAGCAAGAAGGAGGTAAGATCTCTAAATCCCAGTGTATCACTTCAGCTACATCACAGTATGTCATCCTCATTACCTCACAGTGTAACACCTCCCCTACCTCACATTATATCACCCCCCTTACCTTACAGTGCATCACCTCCCCTACCTCACAGTGTCACCCCCCTTACCACACAGTGTATCACCTTCCCTACCTCACAGTATGTCACCCCCCTTACCTTACAGTGTATCACCTCCCAGTATGTCATCCTCATTACCTTACTGTGCATCACCTCCCCTACCTCACAGTATGTCACCCTCCTTACCTCACAGTGTATCACCCCACCTACCTCACAGTATGTCACCCCCTTACCTCGCAATGTATCACCTCACCTACCTCACAGTATGTCACCCTCCTTACCTCACAGTGTATCACCCCACCTACCTCACAGTATGTCACCCCCTTACCTCGCAATGTATCACCTCACCTACCTCACAGTATGTCACCTTCCTTACCTCACAGTGTGTCACCCCCCCACCTCACAGTGTATCACCTCACCTACCTCACAGTATGTCACCCCCTTACCTCACAGTGTATCACCTCACCTACCTCACAGTATGTCACCCTCATTACCTCACAGTGTATCACCTCCCCTACCTCACAGTATGTCACCCTCATTACCTCACAGTGTATCACCTCACCTACCTCACAGTATGTCACCTTCCTTACCTCACAGTGTATCACCTCCCCTACCTCACAGTATGTCACCCTCATTACCTCACAGTGTATCACCTCACCTACCTCACAGTGTCACCCCCCTTACCACACAGTGTATCACCTCACCTACCTCACAGTATGTCACCCTCATTACCTCACAGTGTATTGCCGCACCTACCTCGCAGTGTATCACCTCACCTACCTCACAGTATGTCACTCTCCTTCCCTTAGTGTATAACCTCCCCTACCTCACAGTATGTCACTCTCCTTCCCTTAGTGTATCAACTCACCTACCTCACAGTATGTCACCCCCTTACCTCACAGTGTATCACCTCCCCTACCTCACAGTATGTCACACTCATTACCTTACAGTGTATCACCATCCCTACCTCACAGTATGTCACCCTCATTACCTCACAGTGTATCACCTCCCCTACCTCACAGTATGTCACCCTCCTTACCTCACAGTGTATCACCTCACCTACCTCACAGTATGTCACCCTCATTACCTTACAGTGTATCACCATCCCTACCTCACAGTATGTCACCCCCCTTACCTCACAGTGTATCACCCCCCTACCTCACAGTATGTCACCTTCCTTACCTCACAGTGTATCACCATCCCTACCTCACAGTATGTCACCCTCATTACCTCACAGTGTATCACCCCCCTACCTCACAGTATGTCACCTTCCTTACCTCACAGTGTATCCCCTACCTCACAGTATGTCACCCCCCTTACCTCACAGTGTATCACCCCCCTACCTCACAGTATGTCACCCCCCTTACCTCACAGTGTATCACCATCCCTACCTCACAGTATGTCACCTTCCTTACCTCACAGTGTATCCCCTCCCCTACCTCACAGTATGTCACCCTCCTTACCTCACAGTGTATCACCTCCCCTACCTCACAGTATGTCACCCTCCTTACCTCACAGTGTATCACCATCCCTACCTCACAGTATGTCACCCTCATTACCTCACAGTGTATCACCCCCCTACCTCACAGTATGTCACACTCATTACCTTACAGTGTATCACCATCCCTACCTCACAGTATGTCACCCTCATTACCTCACAGTGTATCACCTCCCCTACCTCACAGTATGTCACCCTCATTACCTTACAGTGTATCACCATCCCTACCTCACAGTATGTCACCCCCCTTACCTCACAGTGTATCACCCCCCTACCTCACAGTATGTCACCTTCCTTACCTCACAGTGTATCACCTCCCCTACCTCACAGTATGTCACCTTCCTTACCTCACAGTGTATCACCTCCCCTACCTCACAGTATGTCATCCTCCTTACCTCACAGTGTATCACCTCCCCTACCTCACAGTATGTCACCCTCCTTACCTCACAGTGTATCACCTCCCCTACCTCACAGTATGTCACCCCCCTTACCTCACATTGTATCACCTCACCTACCTCACAGTATGTCACCTTCCTTACCTCACAGTGTATCACCTCCCCTACCTCACAGTATGTCACCCTCCTTACCTCACAGTGTATCACCTCCCCTACCTCACAGTATGTCACCCCCCTTACCTCACAGTGTATCACCTCCCCTACCTCACAGTATGTCACCCTCCTTACCTCACAGTGTATCACCATCCCTACCTCACAGTATGTCACCCTCATTACCTCACAGTGTATCACCCCCCTACCTCACAGTATGTCACCTTCCTTACCTCACAGTGTATCACCTCCCCTACCTCACAGTATGTCACACTCCTTACCTCACAGTGTATCACCTCCCCTACCTCACAGTATGTCACCTTCCTTACCTCACAGTGTATCACCTCCCCTACCTCACAGTATGTCACCCTCATTACCTCACAGTGTATCACCTCCCCTACCTCACAGTATGTCACCCTCCTTACCTCACAGTGTATCACCTCCCCTACCTCACAGTATGTCACCTTCCTTACCTCACAGTGTATCACCTCCCCTACCTCACAGTATGTCACCCTCATTACCTCACAGTGTATCACCCCCCTACCTCACAGTATGTCACCTTCCTTACCTCACAGTGTATCACCTCCCCTACCTCACAGTATGTCACACTCCTTACCTCACAGTGTATCACCTCCCCTACCTCACAGTATGTCACCTTCCTTACCTCACAGTGTATCACCTCCCCTACCTCACAGTATGTCACCCTCATTACCTCACAGTGTATCACCATCCCTACCTCACAGTATGTCACCCTCCTTACCTCACAGTGTATCACCCCCCTACCTCACAGTATGTCACCCCCCCCACCTCACAGTATGTCACTCTCCTTACCTCACAGTGTATCACCCCCCCTACCTCACAGTATGTCACCCTCCTTACCTCACAGTATGTCACTCTCCTTACCTCACAGTGTATCACCTCCCCTACCTCACAGTATGTCACCTTCCTTACCTCACAGTGTATCACCTCCCCTACCTCACAGTATGTCACCCCCCTTACCTCACATTGTATCACCTCACCTACCTCACAGTATGTCACCTTCCTTACCTCACAGTGTATCACCTCCCCTACCTCACAGTATGTCACCCTCCTTACCTCACAGTGTATCACCTCACCTACCTCACAGTGTCACCCCCCTTACCACACAGTGTATCATGTGTATATCATGTGCTGTACTTTATTTTAATACTAGCACTAGCTAGATTTGCGTGTTAGTCTGTTTTTTGATAAATGAATGACTAGTGTAACTAACTATTGTTACATTTTGGGGCATGCCTTACTATATCCTGTCTATCACCCCTTGAGAAGCTGCCAATTTATGAGGCTGTGTATTGGACACTTATTGGATCTATTGCTGCTGTGATAAATACCTGTTTGTTTGCTGCAGAGTATCAATGTGTCTCTCTGCATTACTGTTAGCTCCTTCTCTTTAGAACAACATTTAGATGGCATTGCAGTTCAATGAATCTTTAAATTTTTTTATTTTTTTTACCCCTTAAGGACAAAACTTCTGGAATAAAAGGGAATCATGACATGTCACACATGTCATGTGTCCTTAAGGGGTTAAAGGTTTATAATATCTATTTGAAACGTCCAAATGAGTCATAACAGTAGCATGTACAGTGTTTCTGGTTTCATTTCAGGGTAGAGACATGTTAGTGTTTTATTGCTTCTGTTAGGGCTACAAACTGTTACCTGCAACTATCATTACGCTCCAGCAGGTGGCACTTGATAAATGGTAGCATCTATACACCACTGGCGGAGTCGGCTAGGATTTCTATTAATCACTCCAAGCATCATACAGCCCGCTATAGTGGTTATGAACATAGAAGGATTAAGATCCCACAGGTCCTCAGCAGGTTACCCGTTCATGCTTCACATACGGATGGTTAATGGGACCAAGTAAATTCATAGTTCTGGGCCATAGGGGACTGCCTAGGGTCAACTTATTGTTAATCCAGGCATGCCCTGGTGCCCTTTCCTGGTAATGCGCCAACCCCCGGACACATAGGGTCCTTAATGGAGTTTGATGTTCTTGCAGAGCTACAGAAGCCGAATGTCAATCTAGACAGCCTTTCATTGGCTGACAGCATCATGCGCCCCCCTCTCGGTTAATAAGTGCATTTCTGGGCACAGAGCACTGCCTGAAACCCATGTAACGGGCTGGATAATGATGCTCCAGTGACAGGGGTTAAACTCGTTATGTGCAGCATTTCATGGCTAAACTCTGCACTTCAAATCACTGAAATGGTCATGTTGCCTGTAATAACCCTTTAAGTGCAGCTGATTTCCTTCCAAGCCATACGGAGACTGGCTGAGAATGATGGTAGCTGGTATTCATAGATTGAAGAGTGTGCTCAATTCGGTCTCGTTTAGAAGTTAGGCTCGAAGTTATGGTAGAGCTTACTGCATTATGGTTTTGACATTCCGTCTACAATATGTCTAAGAGTTACGGGATACAGGGTTAGAGTTTGGAAATGGATTTTGGGAGTTGGAGTTAGATATCAGGGTTAGGCTAAGTGTGATTGGAATTCCACAGTACTGTGGATTGCAACTACCATCAGGCAGAGCCCAACTGAGTATGATGATGATTGCAGTCTGCACAATATGGAGAGCAGGAATAGGAGGTTACAGCCAAACAAATATGGGCCATAAAACCACCCATTCAGCTATCTCAAGCAGAACAGTAAACAGAATTAAATTGTAGATATGTGGCAGAATCGCCCTGTATGTATATTTGAGAATACCAAATAGACAACCAACCCTGATAGAGCATCGTGGGAAATGTAGTTTACAACTATATGGAGTGCAAAGCTAGCCAGCACTGGTATGGTTGCTGGTTTTAAGGTCCGTTTCTACCATTAAACATGAAAAAGTATAACCTGTTTGACTAATGTGTTGTTGTTTTTTTAAAACGTGATCAATGTTATTCATCGACATCCAATCTCTTACTTAACAGTTGGAAATTAAACAATTGCTGCGAACGTTAACGGAGAAAATAGCCAAAGTTTCAAATGTGTCCGATGGTGTTAAGAGCGCAGAGAAAAAAGTGATGGTGAGTTTAGGGATCTGATGTTTTAGCAAGTAATCCCGAAACATTCCATTGGAATGATATATATCCAGCAGCCATAAAATGCACACAGTGTAAAAGTTCATATGTAAAGAGTTTTGAATGTTTATTAAAACAAGGTTCATGTGGTTCTATTTTTGTTTCCCCATAACAATGACACATAGAAAAGAAAAAAAACGAAAAAATACAACTCATACAGGGTCATTGTCGAAAGTGTGAATTGTGGCCAATTCAAAGGGAATTTAACCTCTTAGGCCAAAATAGTCAATTTGGAAAATTTCTCTAAGTCAGCTTTACTACCAGTTCGATTACTTTGGCCTTTAATTTAAAATTCACTTTACATTTCCAACTATTCTCACTGTAACACACCTAGTAATATTGGAATGCAGGACTCCAAAATGGGGACTGCGTTAGTGAATAATGAAATTATAAAATTACGAACTGCAGAGGTGACTATAGTGGAATTGTTTTTAATTTTTCCAGATCAGCTATTTTTAGCCTTAATTTTTTTTTTGTCTGATTTTGGTTTGACTCTTTGGGACTAACCTTTTAAATTCTCTTCAAATTCCCAACAATTCTCATTTTAACAAAAAACCATTGCAGTTTAACCACCAAATGTGTTTTATGCTAATTTCGCCACATTCCCAGCACTCATCTTGCAGTCCACATATAAAAAGGGTCAAAAGGGGATGCATTCGGTGTAATATTGTTGAGTATTTAGGCTAAACATAATATAGAAAGAGAGAAACAAAATAAAATTGCCCCCATGGAACTTGGCTGTAAGTGTCGATAGATTCTGGGTACACATTTAAATATAAATATAAAAACTGCGAATGGTTGAATGGTAAATTGTAAGTGTGGCTCCTTGTTTCACATTTTCATGGGTATCCTGATAAGCTGACATATTAAATACTGCGTTATATACATCATATAACTTTTATCCTGATATACACTATTAAAAAACAAAGAAAATAGTTACTTGTGCACTATCCCAAATCCCTATCCATATTTAATATTTTTAATATCACTCCAATTACCATTTTAAGTGTAAGCTCACTTGTCACTGAGCTTCAGGAAAGCTTATTTGGACCCGAGTAATGGATATTCAGATTGAATATGTAATGCAAAGCAGTATCAAGCTTTTCAAATCAGAGCAGAGATGTTGCTCTAGAAAATGTGAGTTTCCTGAGAATTGTATTTCAGGGAGTAATATGGGGGGGTTTGGCAACCAGTTAACGTTACATATATAGTTACATAGTTGGATAGCTGAAAAGAGACTTGCGTCCATCAAGTTCAGCCTTCCTCACACCTGTTTTTTGCTGTTGATCCAAAAGAGAAAAAAAAAAAAAACCACCCCAGTTTAAAGCACAATTTTGCAACAAGCTAGGACAAAAAATTCCTTATTGACCCCAGAATGGCAGTCAGATTTATCCTTGAATCAAGCAGTTATTACCCTACATTGAAAGATTATATCCTTGAATATTCTGTCTTTGCAAGTATGCATCTAGTAGCTGTTTGAACATTTGTATGGACTCTGATAAAACCACTTCTTCAGGCAGAGAATTCCACATCCTGATTGTTCTTACAGTAAAAAAACCTTTCCTTTGCCTTAGACGAAATCTGTGCTGTATCTACTGTCATTAAACTAGGAACACATTTTTTTTCTATGCTATTAGATTGTCATTAGCGCTATTTGCTTAAGGGGAAAGGAGTTCTGTAATTTAATTTAACATGTAATTATCCTAGGATACCACAAAGAGAAAGAAGGATCTTTTGGAAGGAGAATTTGATGAAATCAAAGATTTGATTCAACTCGAACAAAGAAAAGCCATGAACAAAATCGAAGAGGAAGAAAAGAAAGTTAAAAATAAATTTATATTCACTTATAATGTCTTAAGTAAAAAACAACGAGAATTGGAAACGTTTAAGGCAAAAGTAGAGTCTCTTTTGCAGCAGGATGATGACCTGGAGTTTCTCAAGGTGAATTATTTGAATAATTTATTGAATTTGATCTTTTGCATTGTAACAGTTAGAGCATAGTTATATATTGAGAAACGCACATTATGTCAAAGTACATGTAATAACCTGTGTTTATTGAATGATGTGTGAGTGCCCCAACTTCAAGAGTACCTCGGAGGTAATGTTGAAACTAGCCTAATCCTTTTTAATGCCAACAACAATAGGATGGCACAACATTGTAACCCTGCACAATCATCACATGAACCAAACCCTGCTGACTTTTTATATATATTTATATATATATATATTTATTAATTTATTTATCTTGGATTGTTTGATTACACAGCGTGCAGAAAAACTACAAGACACAACATCCAAAGATCCGTTCAAACCAAATATTGAGTTTGACGAAAACCTTCTGCAACAAATCTATAGAAATACCGTCTCACTGAAAGAAATCCTAAAAAACAAAGTTGAACATCCAGGTGAGGTACAATACATTGTAAATAATCTGCATCGATTAACAGGCATTTGATTGTTCGACACAGTTGAACGGGATTTGTGCTCAAGTCTATTAATTTGTACCGGGCATAGTCTAATAATTTTCCGGTATAATAAGTGGTCATTGATCAGGTGGTCATTGTTCTTTTAGGTGAAATTCCAGAACAGAATTGTCCTCCTTTAGTGCCAAGGGAACCACGAGGCAGGGAAAGTGAATTCAAGAAACGTAAGTGAAATAAGTGATTTATTAAACATGGTAATACTTTTACATCAAGGATATAGATTATAGAATATGCATCTTACTGTGAAAAAATATGTCCTTGGCAATTTGTCCTGGGATTGACATAAGCACACAGGAGTCTGATCTCTAAACACTGAATGGCAGCTGAACAACAGTCGAATGGAGTTTGGTTGTCACGATTCGGCTGTTTTTAACCGTGTGGCTCTTCACAAAAGACACATGTGGTTATTTTAACCAAATTAGGTCTTTGGTTTGTTTGTCTTTGGATCTCTATATAATCCGGGTGATTTGAATATTGACATTCAACTAAATTGTCCCAATTCCCGAGATGATACAGGCCTGGAGAAATTGCATCTTAAACTCTAAGTCTCTAATCTTTACCCACTCTTCTGCTACTCCAAACCCCCCTCACAATCTAAGCAGCTCCCCAACACTAAATCCTCCCCCCAATTCTGGCTGTTACATTAGTGGTATCTTTTTTTTCTTTTTCGGTTGCAGTGAAATTCGGTTACAGTTCGACTGCAATTTCTTTTGGAATTCGATTCAATTTTGTTGAGCTATTTTCAAATTAATTTCCCAACAGCACTGCAATCCATTCGGCACAGTTTGGTTACAAATCCCGCTGCATCAAATGGCTGCAAATCACTAGTTTAAAAAAAATGTATATGGTCGTGGTTTAAAAAACCGAATCAATTAGTTCGTCCATCGATTAACAGGCATTTGATTGTTCGGCACAGATAAATGGGATTTGTGCAAAAGTCTATCAATGTGTACCCAGCAAAGTCTATTAATTTGCCATCCCTCTCTTGAATACAACTCTTTCACTTGCAAACATGATCGGTAAAATAAGTCTTTTCTTCTAATAAGAGTGATGATTTACTGACTCTGAACTGGTGGTCATTGTTCCTTCAGGTGAAATACCAGAAAAGAATCGTCCTCCTTCAGTGCCAAGGGAACCACAAAGCAGGGAAGGTGAATTCAAGCAACGTAAGTAATATAAGTTATTTATTAAACATCATATTAATTCTCAAAATAATAGCAAAATGGCATATAATGCACATCTTGCTAAACCATCTCTAATGCTTATAAAATAATATAAAGTCTACTTTCATGATCAGATTTTTTTTTTTTTTACAAAATATGATCACACATAGGAAGTGTGTCAATTCTTACAAAATACCACATCACTAATCACTAGTGATTACTTAACTGCTTTCGGTTAAATGGACACTATAGTCACCAGAACAACTACAGCTTATTGAATTTGTTCTGGTGAGTATAATCATTTCCTTCAGGCTTTTTGCTGTAAACACTGTCTTTTCAGAGAAAATGCAATGTGTACATTACAGCCTAGTGATAACTCCACTGACCACTCCTCAGTTGACTGCTAGAGGTGCTTCCTGGGGCGGTGCTGCACAGTGTGACTGCCATTTAGTGACTCCACCCTCTGCATGGAGACACTGAACTTTCCTCATAGAGATTCATTGATTCAATTCCAGGGCTGTGTTTGGCGTGTGCTGGCTCTGCCCCTGATCTGTCTTCTTGACAGTCTCAACCAATCCCTATGGCTTAGAGAATCACTTCTGATGATGTCAGCCAAGCAGGCAGATCAGGGGCAGAGCCAGCACACGCCAAACACAGCCCTGTTCATAAATACCCCTGCAAATGATAACCTACCAACCCACTGCAAATACCTCACTACAAGGCACAAGGTTTTATTAAAGGCATAGAATTGTAGTGAGCTAAAAATCCAAATGGCGGAATGTGGGAAGAAATAGCTGATTTTGAGAAAATCTCCAACTCTGCTATAGTCACAGCTGAGCTATTTTAGCCTACAGTTTGCTAATTTGTAGTTTAGTAGTTATTATGCTATGTTAATATTCCCACACCTCCGCTGCTATGTGTGCACTATTGTTGGCTACTGATGATAATTGGTAGCCATGCTTGGGTATCTAGATCATCCAATTCTTTGATTACTTTCTAGATGAATTTGCAGAAAGGAAATATGTACCTCTAGTGCCCAAGAAACCTGAACATGAGAAGACACCTAGAAAACGTAGGTCATAAACAATGGTTGTTGTGGTATATCATCACGTATTGTTGTGTTTGAAAAGCAATGCAAAATGGTAGCTGACTGGTTTGACAATATTTTGGTTCCACTATTAGAGGAGCACTCTAAGCACCAAAACAACTTTGTCTTAGTGAAACAGTTTTGGTGTGTAGATCATGCTCCTGTAGGCTCAATTCTCTGCCATCTAGAAGTTAAATCACATTTGCTTCTGTTTGTGCAACCCTAGCCACACCTCCCTGGCTGTGAAAAAAAAAGTTAATTTATCAATCAGGTCTTGCAGCACAGTGTGTTTACTTTAGAAGTTTCTATAATCTGCTCTGTTAATTGAATTTTAATCACACACAGGCAGCTCATGTAGGCTATTAACAGAGCAGGAAACAAGAAAATATAAATGAAACAGACTGCAATAAAGGAAGTCTAAACATTAGATGACTTTTTTACAGGAAGTGTTTAGGAAGGCTGTGCAAGTCACACGCAGGGAGGTGTGGCTAGGGCAATAAACAAAATATAAAAAAAAATGATTTAACTTTTGAAGTGATTTAAGTCTTTTGTTAAGATGTATCTATTGCAAGTGATGGTCACTGGATCAATACCAGAGGAATTAATGTTCAAAACAACCAATAAAGACTGACAACAAAATACCCAACAAAGTCTTACAAAATACAGACACAAACCCTGTATTTAGTGGGCTATTTTTACGCTACCTTTTAGGCCACCCATGACCACAGCCAGTTTCAGTGCCTTATAGTAGAAGTAGTTCCAGGCCTCTAACAGATAAATTGGTATGATTGTACTGACTGTCAATGGTACTTAATAGGTTAGGAATATGGACTGTCCCTTTAAATATATAGATTACCCCACATTTGGAAACCAGGACTGCCAAATGTTCTTCAATTTAAATGGATATTTTGCCTATTCCTCACTCACAAGGTTATTCAACCGGAAATATTTGTTACGGAAAAAAATCTCCCAATATGACGTGTTTTTCACAGTTCGACAATTTAGGCATTCAGGTGTGGAATTTGAAATTTGGTTGTTGGATCTTTGTAATTCCTGTTTTAACAAAAGATCTTCTGTCGTTGCAAACATTTAAAACCTGATCCGTTAGTATAAAAATTACTCAAGGTACACAAAGGCCAATGAGTTTTTGTGTTTAATTAAATAATATTTTTTTATATTAAAATATACTTTCTTTTTCCTAAGCGAGGAATAAAAAGACTCCTGCAGCGGCTGCGGCAGCTGCTTCGGCAGCGGTAGCGGCAACAGCTTCAGCAACAGCACAAGTAGAAGCTGTAGTGAAAACATCACCAGGTCCAGTCATTCCAACGAGAGAAGAACTCCTGAGATGTAAGTATAATTTATCTATAACACTAGATGGTGCTTATTATTCACCAGCTGGAAATTCAGGGGAATTTACAATGAATTGTTTTATTATTTGTTTTTTAAATTTCATTATATTCTTAATTTCACCATGTCACCCATGTCTGTGTAAAATAATTATTCAAGTTAATTAGTAGTTAGCTGCTAAATAATTTGTATTTATTTGCCCCTTTGTCCAGCTGCTTATATTTAGTTTTTATCTGTTAAAGGGACAGCGTAGGCACAGTAGCTGCTTGATCTCCTTGAAGTGGTTATAGTGTCTGGAGTCCCCTGGCGCCATGCTTCCATTTAGCATTAAACAGTTTTATCATGGCTATTCACTAAATTAAGAAGTCTTAAATCTTCTCACATTAGTTATTAATCCTGTTAATGGTTTAATGCTAAACGAGAGACCCAGCAGACCATCATGCCCTCTGTACTGCTTGGTCTAATAAGAAAACACTAGCCTGAGCAGCAATGGTTGGCTGTGATTGCCTGAGAGAGTCAGCTGACTGTGTTAGCCTATCACAGCATCCATTGCAGGTATGAATGTGTATGGCTTATGAGGAAATATGTAATTTCTACATTAACCACACCCCCAGTAGGGGTGGGGCTCAGGGGCGTATTAGCTGCGAGGCAAACAAGGCATTTGCCTTGGGCGGCATTTTCCAGGGGGCGGCAAAAAAAGCCGCCCCCAAATGCCCAAGGCAAATGTCTTGTTAGCCTTGCGGCTAACAGACATGCCGGCGGGCTGCTGGGCGATCGGGCGGCACTGCCTGGCGGGCGGGCGGGCGGCCGGCGAGGGAGCACTTCCCCTGAGTTGTCTGCTCAGCTCCCTCGCCAGCCGCAGAGTGAGGCTGGGAGGCGGAGCCGGAATATGACGTCATATTCCGGCTCCCAGCCTCACTCTGAGGCGCGCGAGGGAGCTGAGCAGACAGCTCAGGGGAAGTGCTCCCTCGCCGGCCGGCCGGCCGGCCGCCAGGCAGTGCCGCCCGATCGCCCAGCAGCCACTGGACCACCAGGGAGGAAGAGACACCCCCCCCCTCCCCAGCATTCCCAAAGGTAAGGAGGCTGGGGGGGGGGTTAAATAAAAAAAAAAAAATGTGTTAAAAATAAAATGTGTTAAAAAAAAATAAAAACAAAAAATGTGTTACATTTTTTTTTTTAAAAATGTGTTACATTTTTTTTTTAAAAAAGTGTTAATGTGGGTGGGTGAGTGTGTGTCTGTGTCTGTTAGTGTTAGTGTGTGTCTGTGTCTGTTAGTGTTAGTGTGTGTCTGTGTCTGTTAGTGTGTGACTGTGTGTGTCTGTTAGTGTGTGTGTTTGCCTGTGAGTGAGTGTGTGTGTCTGCTAGTGAGTGAGTGTGTGTCTGCTAGTGAGTGTGTGTCTGTTACTGAGTGTGTCTGTTACTGAGTGTGAGTGTGTCTGTTACTGAGTGTGAGTGTGTCTGTTACTGAGTGTGTCTGTTACTGAGTGTGAGTGTGTCTGTTACGGAGTGTGAGTGTGTCTGTTACGGAGTGTGAGTGTGTCTGTTACGGAGTGTGAGTGTGTCTGTTACTGAGTGTGAGTGTGTCTGTTACTGAGTGTGTGTATTTCTGTTAGCTAGTGTATGCGTATCTGTCAGTGAATGTGTGTGTGTGTATTTAGAATGCGGGGCGGGGGGAAAGGTTGGGTGGGGGTGGCGCGGGGGGATGGGGGGCGCCTGAGTTTTGTCCTGCCTAGGGCAGCACAAAACCAGGATACACCACTGGTGGGGCTATGGGTAGCCTGGAACCCTTATTCAGTGTTGAACTGTTCAAAAGTGGTTTCAACATTGACTGGAGAGACAGTGCCAGGGGTACACCATGCACTATAACCAATTCAATGAGATGAACAGAATGAAGAAAGAGGGGTAAAATAAGGCTCTTAGCATTATTATTATTCTGTTCTTTTTGTTTTTTTCCATAGATGCTGTGCGTCTTCAAGTGGACATCAATACTGTTCACAAAAGGGTTTTACTATCCAACCAAAATACCAAGCTGACGATTAGTGATAGACCCCAAGATTACCCAGATAACCCCCAAAGATTTGTACATTGCTCTCAGGCTCTGTGCTCGACTGGCTTTTCAAACGGCCTCCACTACTGGGAGATAGAACTCCAAGGTGGCAACTTCAGTGGCTTAGGTGTAGCCTACGGGAGCATCGCCCGTACAGGGGGTGAGAGCCGTCTAGGGCGCAGCAAAGCCTCCTGGTGCATTGAGTGGTTTAACGGGAAATTGCAAGCCTGGCATAACGATAAACAAACGGATCTTCCTGTACACAACACTAGCAAAATCGGGGTTCTGCTCAACTGCAATGAAGGTTTTGTTACCTTTTTCTCTGTTGCGAAAAAATTCTGCCAGATTTACAGGTTCAAAGCAAAATTCACTGAAATTGTCTACCCAGCATTTTGGGTATTTTCTAGTACTACCACCTTGTCCATTAGTTCCCTGTACTAATGCAGTGTGGGGTACCTCGCATGAGATCTTGGCTGTGTTCCCTGTACATTCTAGAGCACCAACAGATTTTGTAGAGCTTGAGACGTTTTATTGAAGGGTATTAAAAGTCCCCTTCTATCAATGTGATCGCCATTCACCCCCCTTTAATCAGTACTAGTTAATCTTAAAATAGATTATTCACCTTGTTTCCAGTGCAGAGACGTCTTTGCGGCAGCCTCCAGTTCTGCATCTGTCAACAGCATCTTTGCTGACATCACACGTGATCTTGTTCAATCCAATGCGTCTCACTGAGAAGCATTGGGGACGGCAATACATGCGCAGCAAAAAATGACAGGACCACTTCACCCAAACCAGGAAAGCTAAACTTGATGTCTCGTTTCAGACTATGTAACCATGTAAGACCATTTCATTGAGATGAAGTGGTCTGGCTGACTGCGGTGGACCTTTAATTAGATAAAAGCGAGAAAACGAAGTAGCAGGTTTGAGAAATTTGCCTGCACGCTTACAATCTACAGATAAGCCAGTATAATAATTATAAGGGCCCTACCTGAAACCTTACAATCAAAATTGATTCAGTAATTATTGATTACTCTGCGTTTGAGTGTATAGTTTTGGGAAAAAATATTCTACAAGCTTTTCGACTTTGATGACCTTGCCAGCACACTTATAACTAATATTGTAGGTTATCGGTGGACTGCTTGCAGATTTACAATCTGTACAATATTTATAAATGATCCATAGGTTTTCAGGGCTCAGCATGCAGACTAGAGTTTTAAAAACTGAGTAAGTTTTAAAAACTGAAATATTGGGGGCTCAGCCTGCACGTTTATAAACCGGTACCGTAAGCTTTGAGCATCCTCAATGCAATCCTAAAATTTCGATTTTAAGTCTTCAAGCTTATTATTGATAATTAAATGTATCCAGTTGGTTGGTTTTGAGGGCTGTGCCTGCAAGCTTACAATCTAGACATAAACTGATACTGTAGGTTAAGGATGACCCTGTCTGCAAACTTACAATGCAAAAAGAAAATGAAGCAGTAGGTTTCGAGGGCATTTTTGCAGATTTATAGTCTAGAAATAAACTGATACACTTGCTTGGTTTTGAGGATTCTGACTACAGGTCCATAATCTACAGCAGTGGGACGTGTCTGTACAAAGTGATAAAGTATTACTACAACGTCCACGTCATTGCCCCGAGTTTGACCGCGTTGACTTGCCGTTGACGTCTGCCGTAACCACTGCTCAGTAGAGGCATTCTACCATACTCCGTTGCCGAATTATTCTGGTAAATGCCACGTGGATATTTGTAGAATTACCAGCTGTGTTTATTGCCTGTAATTCACAAAGTCGTCAGTTGCTACAGAATGGCACATGTTTAAGATTACGATTTAATAGGCTTCATGACATTTACTGGGATAGAATGTTCTATATTGGAGCGAATAGTATTTGTGTATAACTAAAACGTTCCATTCTACAATTTCTCGTCCCCAGTATGTACATTGTTAATCTTACACAGAGGGTGTTTTCTTAATTGCATTTAGGGAATACCACTCAAAACAAATCTATATATAAATAATAAGAGACCTGATGGCACTTTGATGACAAAACAAAAAACCCAACAGAATTAATTCCAGATGACTTAAAAGTGAACAGGCTGAGTAACAAAAACAGATGGGGAAGCCAGTCTGTAAAAGGGGTATCAGGGACAGAAATACAAACCACTACTAGTTTATTTCACTCTGGTTTGAGGCTTTTTTTGTGTGCTCTGTGTCTAGTTTTACAGACCATGATTTCAGAATACCACGTGTATTTCATAGATACGTCGCGGAACAGGCGTTAAATGGTACGTGGTCTTAGTAAGAGTACCTACCAGGAAATCATGTACCAATTGGGCTGCAGAACAATGTGCAGTATTGTGATAAACAAGTCATCTGATAACCAACAGGGATATCTGCTCAAGCATTTAATGTCACAATTGTAGCAGATTCTGTCATATGACAGCTCTCATACAGAGACTGCTGTTATTAGAACAATCTGAGACAAAGGAGGGTTGCATTCATGTGATTATTCCTAACATTGGCCATATTGCGTTTGTTATTATTATAACACTGCCCATATTGCGTTTGTGATTATTCTAGCACTGGCCATATTGTGTTTATGTGAATACTAGAACATTGGCCATACTGCATTTGTGATTATTAAGACTGGCCATGTTGTGATCATGTGACCATTCTGAGACTGGCCATATTGTGTTTATGTGATCAGGATGAGACCGGCCGTATTGTGTTTATGTGATCATTCTAACACTGGCCATATTGTGTTTATGTGATCATTCTGACACTGGCCATATTGTGTTTAAATGATCATAATGACACTGGCCGTATTGTGTTTCCGTTATCAATCTGACACTGGCCATATTGCGTTTATGTTATTCTGACACTGGCCATATTGCTTTATGTTATTCTGACACTGGCCATATTGCGTTTATGTGATCATTCTGACACTGGCCATATTGCGTTTGTTATTCTGACACTGGCCATATTGCGTTTATGTTATTCTGACACTGGCCATATTGTGTTTATATGATCATTGTGAGACTGGCATAATGGTCAGGAAACCATTCCAACAGTGGGCAGATTGATTTATTTAGAGGTGGTCATATTAAACACTGGTCTTATTGCAGTTAGACAATTTTGCCACTGGGCAGATTGCTTTGATGTGACCATTTAGAGGCCAGGATTGTTTGCAGTGAAGTGACCATTCGGTGATTGGCCATATTGTGGTCATGTGACTATGTAAAGAATGGGCAGATTGCCATCATGTGACTGGATAATAGGGCAGGTTGTCATCATGTGACTATGTGGAGAATGAAACACTTTGTGATTATATGACTAAAAAGGATGGGCATATTCCTATTGTGACCAGTGGATTGCGGTCATGTGATTATTCTAACTCTGGGCAGATTGCTGTCATGTGACCATTCTAACTCTGGGCAGATTGCTGTCATATGACCATTCTAACTCTGGGCAGATTGCTGTCATGTGACCATTCTAACTCTGGTTAGATTACTGTCATGTGACCATTCTAACTCTGGGCAGATTGCTGTCATATGACCATTCTAACTCTGGGCAGATTGCTGTCATGGTCCTATTAGGACAATAGGATAGATTGCGGTTAAATGACCAGCCTGAGACTGTGTAGATTGCAGTTGCAGGAAGAAGCGGTAAGAAAAGAATGGTGAGAACAAGCTGAAAAATTGCCAAAACATGATTTTGTTTTGTCTGTGGATGTGTGTACGGTAAAATCACATTTATTTTGGTCAGGTCTGGCCTTAGTTACCCACTGCAGTCATGGATCTATAAGCACTGTACCTCCGCCATCTCAGGGTGGATTAGGCACTGAACCTTTTCCACATACCCAAACTAGGTCTAGCTCTAGATCTCCGTATCATTGAAGTGAGCCCAGACTTGGTCCTGAAGCATTACCAGCCTTTGAAAGGTAACGCAGGTGTTCTTCATTCCAAAGTAACTAAATTAGGGTATTGGAAAAATGAGAGACATCTTGACCTGTGTGTCTTTAACCATTTGACAGAGTCTTTGAGTTGGAGCATAGGAGATAGGCTATGGATCCTTACTCACACTGAGCTTTCTCTGGTTCACACAGAAGCAGGTTGTGCTTTCTATTTTGCCATCAATTGTTGGATGGTTCGTTGATCTATCAAATGTTTCATTGCGATCTGTTTTAACACTGGGGAACACAGCTTGGGGCATTTAATATGCCAAATTTAGAGAGAAACTGACATGGTCACTGTCTGGTGTTGGGATAAGTAGATGCAAACAGGATAAAAAGAATGGAAAGAACATAAACAACAAATATATATATCCCCTAGTCAGGGAAATATCTCTAGATAGCCAAAACAATATGGGGTTGAAATAAGGCTTAAGCTTTATTAAATACAGTTAAAACGAATACAATGGCTTAAACTAATAGAGAAATATTCAGTATACCCTTGTAAGATCCTGGATCCCAGGATTGTAAGGCAATAGGACTTCAATTGTATCAAATTATCTCACTATAAATCCTGTCCTACTAGACATGGAGACAGTATCATGGTTACTTTAGCCCAAAGTTTTGTAACTATATTTGTAACAGTAGAAAACAAAATCGCAGTGATACGGTACAGGGCTTCAGAAGGACACGGAGTGGGAGTATGATAAAAAACGATATACTGAGATAAAACTAAAGTCCTAAATTGCCTTCAAAGGCGCTAGATAGTGGAATATAGTGTAAACATTGATATTAACCAACACTTAAAGCTATAGAGAACAGTGAGATAAATAGCTGCTTGTAGCTCTGCCAATCGATCACTACTGTTAGATCAATAGCAGCAATATTCAGAGGCTATTACAGCTTATTATGGCAAAGTCCCCAAACAAAGTGTAAGCTCGTTAGCAGGTCACTATCATTTCACATCCCGGTTGTGACCTATTTCACAGGGTAATCATATAACTTTTAAATATAAAGTAGAACGCAGGCTTAAAAGAATCCTAAAGTTACGTACAGCTAAATAATATTTTGCCTAAATTAAACTAAACTCGTGCCTTCAAGGGCACCCGATTGACTTCCTTCTAACAGCTAAATACACTTATGCTAGTCTCATATTTCTAAGATATAGTAGGAAACAAAACACAGATGGTTGCTACAGTAAAAATATTGACTAATCTATGAGCCAAACATTCCCACGTACTAAAGGGACTGATATGTTAACCAAACATTATCAATACTGTAGAAAGGCCACTGAGCCTCTGGCAAGCCTTTCACCAGAGTGGCCCATCCTCTCTGATGACTATACTAGATATTTCTCATATTAGTTTAATCTATTGTAGTAAAACTTAACCTTTATTTAATACAGTTATAATTATTTCAACCCTATGTTTTCTTGGTTATCTAGGGAAATGTACCTTATTTGGGAACATATATTGTTTATCTCTTTGTTATTTCCATTTTTGCAACTCACTACTTAAGGGTTATCCCTCATTTTCTTGAGTTTTCCCTTGGCTCATTTTCGCCTTTATAATGAACCAGGATAAAAAAAAAAAAAAAGAAAAAGCCAACCTTCAATCCTTGTCACCTGATCCCACACCAGATATATTTATCAGCTGACCACAAGATGCACATTGGCTTCGGCAAGCTTACCTAATGGACTCCAGGTGGTTAAGTTGGGCTTTGCCCTCTTGTTTTGAAGCTGGTGGGAGCGAATAAGGCTCCAGCTCAACATATTTTCTGCAAAATTAATATGGTAGCTGTGCTGTCCCTATAGAAACCAGATATGTCTTCATGCTGTTTGTTTTAATGTAGAGGACTTCCTGGCAGGTGGGTCCACAACCAGCAACATTTATCCATTGCTATAACCTAACTGTCATACTCTGGCCTTGCCTGACCATCTGCTAGATGTTGGCTACCCAGATGTTCTGTTGGGCTGCTACAATTAATGTCACAAGTTACTTTGTGAGACCCAGTCCTTGCAGTACTCTAGGAATCTCGGTCTGGTGGTTGTTCTTTTCACCGTGTTCATTTAATCACTAAAATGTGTAGAACACTGTGGAGATCTGTGTCACATCCAGTACACAAAGAGGAAGATGAGACTAGTCTTCAAAATGTCCTCGATATAGTGTTTTGCCCATGGGACAATTTATTTGTTGGTTGTAAGGGACAGAGCAAGTGCAGTGTACACCATCGGTGACCAAGACATTTTGCATGGTCTCAGACAGACTGCATGCAATGATATCCTCCATGGAGATTAACTCCGGTGAAGATGTTAATTTGTGCCTCTGCAGTCATGATACCATGTGGTATAAACCACCACAGTGGGGAGAAAACTTTTACCCTTGTGCCTAGGGGTGACCAAAGACCTAGTCTTCTCAAAAGTGACGATCCACTTATTTCCCAGTGGATTCTTTGTCTTTAGACAGACACAGGAGCACCAGGAGGGAAGACATATGCATTTTGCACTAGGTTTTAGGTTAGAGATAGTGAAGTAATATGCATGGTTTAGCACTAAATCGGAGAATGGATGGCCGCATATAATCTCAGTATCAAGTTCTCAAACTGGAAAATTCCACTTAGAGAGATTTCTACAGAACATATTTTGAAGAACAAAACTGAAAATATAAATCGAACTTTAAGACCCTTCAATTTCAGGTGCTATGGAATATATTGGTGCTTTACAAGTGAAATATTATTTATAACATTATGTACTGGTTTGTTTTTGTAGAGGTAATAGTGTATATTGTGTCATTCTAACAATATTCACATACATTTCAGCACAGCAGCAATTTTACAAACTGTATTCCCAAAGACAGGTAAAGTCTTAAATTTCAGAGAGAGAGAGAGAGTGTGTGTGTGTGTGTGTGTGTGTGTGTCCGTGTCCAAAAAAACAAAACAAAAAAAATCAGATAGGGGGAGGAAATGCCATATAATTTATGCCCCTCCACTATTTATGCAACAAAACATTTATTTTTATAGGTGTGGGGTTTTTCCCCTTGTGTCTGGGGCTAGCTTTGCATAAATAAATGATCACTGTGACATTGATATCATTAATCCAATGGGGTAGTTAGTGGCTTAATAAAATTAATGCTCTTTTAACTATTTACAAAAAAAAAAAGTTCTTAATACAGCAATGGCAAAGCATTGCAGGTAATACAAATGGAGTACCAAGACTGTCCATCGTCATCACTGCTATATATCATGATCCATGCCCAAACCTGCAAATCGTTTAAGTAATGTGAAGGGCACAGCTTTACCATATGATCTTGATTTGTCAACTGACAGACTTAAATTCGCAGCAATTCCGTCAACTTCTGTGTTCATAGCAGCATAATATGCGGTCGCTGACTCTTACTGATCCCGATTCAACCCATTTTGCTTAAAGTGCATTGGATAAGGCATTATGCACGAAATGTATATTGAATTAATGTAGCCTGATTTCTTTGATCTGTGTTGTAGGTATAACTTTTGATTTAAAAGAGTTGGGACTATTAGAGGGATACACATTTCTGTTTTATTCTTATTGTATGTACAATGCATGTAACAGAATTCTATTGAAATATTTGTTAGGTTTTGGGAATGTCAAACGTTCCGATTTATCCGCTATAGATACAGCTTTAAATTTTAGAGGATTTATAAGAAGGAGCTCAGTGTGTGATGTGCCTGCTTCCTAGAAATATTTGTTTATAGAAGAAATGTAAAGTGTGACAAATATTGTATTCTTCCCAGTAATTTGTAATGCATTCTTAAAAACTTAATGTGCAATAAAACGGAATATTTGAAGTGATCTTTTATTTTTTTTGTTACATTCATTTAAAATAGTAAATGTATCAAGCATTCATATCCAGAACTGCAAGCCCTACATGCTTTCCAGTATCAGAAACTTCCAAAATACATCTTCCTGGCTTTTTTGACCCCTGTTGAACGTCTAAAAGGAAAAGGAAAGCAGCGGTGTGTTACATTGAAGTCATCCCTTACGCACTTCAACTTGCTCAAATGTTTTAGTCCTTAAGTGCGCCATGTTTCAAACTGTATATAAGTACCAGTATCAAGAGAAACTGGCACTTTTATAAAGCATCTCTGGCTGTGAGACCGCTGGGAAGGTGCGAGTTTTCACTTGTCTTCAGTGCTCCCTTCAAAGTATATGTGAGGGTTTTACATACTGGGGTATTTGTTTTAATGACTCTCTGTAACAGATTGTCGCGCCTGTGCCTTGCCTCATTATTTGTATTTATCATACTGGAGTCTTTGTTTAATCTGCCAGTGAGTAAACATATGTGCTTAGAGTTGGCCTCCGGAAAGAGATTGGATTCAATGCCTCTTCCGATGGCTACTGGCCAACAGTGCTGCTGGTCAAAGTTCCTGCAAATATGGGTTAAAATTACACGTGGCTTCCGTAGAGAGCCTGTAAATCTCCAAACAAACAATCTAAAAAATACAATATAAGAAAATAAACAAAACACACAAGATCTAAAAATATTACAAGATATTTATTTTGGGATTGGCAGAGAACACTCACAATATAGACATTATTTATACAACAGATGTGTAACATACACAAATTGAAGAGGTGTGTTGGATAAGCTGTCCATATTTACAGAATTTTGTGTCAGGTTCTTAAATGGGGGTAAAACCACTTATGTTGGAGGAATCTTCATTGTTCACTGAATTTCTAGGGATCGATGTATCCGGTCCAAATAAAACAGACAAGAAAATACTATTCTGGGAGAGAGGAGACAAAGAACATATTGTAACAGTACAAAGCATCAAGCACATTACAGAAGGTACAATGGAGGAGACACCAGCACAGCCAAGTGCTTTATGGGCACTGCCAGCATCTCGGTGTATTTCAGTTCAATTGTTAGCTTTCTAATTTATAAAGCTGAACTACAACTGCAAGAAACCAAGTCATGACAAATTGCTTATGGAGCAAACATCCCACCCAGCACAACTGTAACCTAACCTACACAGTGCATCCAACATGTGAGAGAGCCTGGAGTGTCCCTTTAATAATATAAACCAACCCAGTATAACTAACTGTAACCTAACCTACACAGTGCATCTAACGTGTGTGGGAGCCTGGAGTGTCCCTTTAATAATATAAACCCACCCAGTATAACTAACTGTAACCTAACATACACAGTGCATCTAACGTGTGTGGGAGCCTGGAGTGTCCATTTAATAATATAAACCAACCCAGTATAACTAACTGTAACCTAACCTACACAGTGCATCTAACGTGTGTGGGAGCCTGGAGTGTCCCTTTAATAATATAAACCCACCCAGTATAGCTAACTGTAACCTAACCTACACAGTGCATCTAACGTGTGTGGGAGCCTGGAGTGTCCCTTTAATAATATAAACCCACCCAGTATAACCAACTGTAACCTAACCTACACAGTGCATCCAACATGTGAGAGCCTGGAGTGTCCCTTTAATAATATAAACCCACCCGGTATAACTGTAACCTAACCTACACAGTGCATGTAACATGTGTGGGAGCCTGGAGTGTCCCTTTAATAATATAAACCCACCCAATATAACTGTAACCTAACCTACACAGTGCATCTAATGTGTGTGTGAGCCTGGAGTGTCCCTTTACTAATATAAACCCACCCGGTATAACTAACTGTAACCTAACCTACACAGTGCATCTAACTTGTGTGGGAGCCTGGAGTGTCCCTTTAATAATATAAACCCACCCGGTATAACTAACTGTAACCTAACCTACACAGTGCATCCAACATGTGAGAGAGCCTGGAGTGTCCCTTTAATAATATAAACCCACCCGGTATAACTGTAACCTAACCTACACAGTGCATATAATGTGTGTGGGAGCCTGGAGTATCCCTTTAATAATATAAACACACCCAATATAACTGTAACCTAACCTACACAGTGCATCTAACGTATGTGGGAGCCTGGAGTGTCCCTTTAATAATATAAACCCACCCGGTATAACTAACTGTAACCTAACCTTCACAGTGCACCCAACGTGTGTGAGAGCCTGGAGTGCCCCTTTAAGAATATAAACCCACCCAGTATAACTAACTGTAACCTAACCTACACAGTGCACCTAACGTGTGTGGGAGCCTGGAGTGTCCCTTTAATAATATAAACCCACCCAGTATAACCAACTGTAACCTAACCTACACAGTGCATCTAACGTGTGTGGGAGCCTGGAGTGTCCCTTTAATAATATAAACCCACCCAGTATAACCAACTGTAACCTAACCTACACAGTGCATCTAACGTGTGTGGGAGCCTGGAGTGTCCCTTTAATAATATAAACCCACCCAGTATAACTAACTGTAACCTAACCTACACAGTGCATCTAACGTGTGTGGGAGCCTGGAGTGTCCCTTTAATAATATAAACCCACCTAGTATAACTAACTGTAACCTAACCTACACAGTGCATCTAACGTGTGTGGGAGCCTGGAGTGTCCCTTTAATAATATAAACCCACCCAGTATAACTGTAACCTAACCTACACAGTGCATGTAACATGTGTGGGAGCCTGGAGTGTCCCTTTAATAATATAAACCCACCCAATATAACTGTAACCTAACCTACACAGTGCATCTAATGTGTGTGTGAGCCTGGAGTGTCCCTTTACTAATATAAACCCACCCGGTATAACTAACTGTAACCTAACCTACACAGTGCATCTAACGTGTGTGGGAGCCTGGAGTGTCCCTTTAATAATATAAACCCACCCGGTATAACTAACTGTAACCTAACCTACACAGTGCATCCAACATGTGAGAGAGCCTGGAGTGTCCCTTTAATAATATAAACCCACCCGGTATAACTGTAACCTAACCTACACAGTGCATATAATGTGTGTGGGAGCCTGGAGTATCCCTTTAATAATATAAACACACCCAATATAACTGTAACCTAACCTACACAGTGCATCTAACGTATGTGGGAGCCTGGAGTGTCCCTTTAATAATATAAACCCACCCGGTATAACTAACTGTAACCTAACCTTCACAGTGCACCCAACGTGTGTGAGAGCCTGGAGTGCCCCTTTAAGAATATAAACCCACCCAGTATAACTAACTGTAACCTAACCTACACAGTGCACCTAACGTGTGTGGGAGCCTGGAGTGTCCCTTTAATAATATAAACCCACCCAGTATAACCAACTGTAACCTAACCTACACAGTGCATCTAACGTGTGTGGGAGCCTGGAGTGTCCCTTTAATAATATAAACCCACCCAGTATAACCAACTGTAACCTAACCTACACAGTGCATCTAACGTGTGTGGGAGCCTGGAGTGTCCCTTTAATAATATAAACCCACCCAGTATAACTAACTGTAACCTAACCTACACAGTGCATCTAACGTGTGTGGGAGCCTGGAGTGTCCCTTTAATAATATAAACCCACCCAGTATAACTAACTGTAACCTAACCTACACAGTGCATCTAACGTGTGTGGGAGCCTGGAGTGTCCCTTTAATAATATAAACCCACCCAGTATAACTAACTGTAACCTAACATACACAGTGCATCTAACGTGTGTGGGAGCCTGGAGTGTCCCTTTAATAATATAAACCCACCCAGTATAACTAACTGTAACCTAACCTACACAGTGCATCTAACGTGTGTGGGAGCCTGGAGTGTCCCTTTAATAATATAATCCCACCCAGTATAACTAACTGTAACCTAACCTACACAGTGCATCTAACATGTGTGGGAGCCTGGAGTGTCCCTTTAATAATATAAACCCACCCAGTATAACTAACTGTAACCTAACCTACACAGTGCACCTAACGTGTGTGGAGCCTGGAGTGTCCTTTAATAATATAAACCCACCCAGTATAACTAACTGTAACCTAACCTACACAGTGCATCTAACGTGTGTGGGAGCCTGGAGTGTCCCTTTAATAATATAAACCCACCCAGTATAACTAACTGTAACCTAACATACACAGTGCATCTAACGTGTGTGGGAGCCTGGAGTGTCCCTTTAATAATATAAACCCACCCAGTATAACTAACTGTAACCTAACCTACACAGTGCATCTAACGTGTGTGGGAGCCTGGAGTGTCCCTTTAATAATATAAACCCACCCAGTATAACTAACTGTAACCTAACCTACACAGTGCATCTAACGTGTGTGGGAGCCTGGAGTGTCCCTTTAATAATATAAACCCACCCAGTATAACTAACTGTAACCTAACCTACACAGTGCACCTAACGTGTGTGGGAGCTTGGAGAGTCCCTTTAATAATATAAACCCACCCAGTATAACTGTAACCTAACCTACACAGTGCACCTAACGTGTGTGGGAGCCTGGAGTGTCCGTTTAATAATATAAACCCACCCAGTATAACTAACTGTAACCTAACATACACAGTGCATCTATCGTGTGTGGGAGCCTGGGTTGTCCCTTTAATGATATAAACCCACCCAGTAAAACTAACTGTTACCTAAACTATACAGTGCACCTAACGTGCGTGGGAGCCTGGAGTGTCCATTTAATAATATAAACCAACCCAGTATAACTAACTGTAACCTAACCTACACAGTGCATCTAACGTGTGTGGGAGCCTGGAGTGTCCCTTTAATTATATAAACCCACCCAGTATAACTAACTGTAACCTAACCTACACAGTGCATCTAACGTGTGTGGGAGCCTGGAGTGTCCCTTTAATTATATAAACCCACCCAGTATAACTAACTGTAACCTAACCTACACAGTGCATCTAACATGTGTGGGAGCCTGGAGTGTGATTTAATAATATAAACCCACCCAGTATAACTAACTGTAACCTAACCTACACAGTGCATCTAACGTGTGTGGGAGCCTGGAGTGTCCTTTAATAATATAAACCCACCCAGTATAACTAACTGTAACCTAACCTACACAGTGCATCTAACGTGTGTGGGAGCCTGGAGTGTCCCTTTAATAATATAAACCCACCCAGTATAACCAACTGTAACCTAACCTACACAGTGCATCTAACGTGGGGGAGCCTGGAGTGTCCCTTTAATAATATAAACCCACCCAGTATAACTAACTGTAACCTAACCTACACAGTGCATCTAACGTGTGTGGGAGCCTGGAGTGTCCCTTTAATAATATAAACCCACCCAGTATAACTAACTGTAACCTAACCTACACAGGGCACCTAACGTGTGTGGGAGCCTGGAGTGTCCCTTTAATAATATAAACCCACCCAGTATAACTAACTGTAACCTAACCTACACAGTGCATCTAACGTGTGTGGGAGCCTGGAGTGTCCCTTTAATAATATAAACCCACCCAGTATAACTAACTGTAACCTAACCTACACAGTGCATCCAACGTGTGTGGGAGCCTGGAGTGTCCCTTTAATAATATAAACCCACCCAGTATAACTAACTGTAACCTAACCTACACAGTGCATCTAACATGTGTGGGAGCCTGGAGTGCATTTAAATATTCTCAGTATAAGCATATATTCAAGTACTAAAGAACAATCACACAGTCCAATCAATTAATAAAGGTGCAGCAAAATAATAAAGCATAGTCAACTTCTAAATATATGGGAATTTGCCACAAATAAAACATAAATTCTATTATTTTCCATAGAGTTAGACTTTTATAATCATAATAAGCATTCCCAGGATGAAGATATGAGCATTCAAAATGGTTATTCCAGTAGGAAATACAATAAAATATTACTTTGTTATATCCACAAATTATGACTTACCAAAACTGCCACAGATTAGAAGTCCGTGTAATGTTTTAATCTTCAAAAAGAAAAAAAATACTATTTAGAACAGTGTAATATAATTTGATGCACATTGAAATGCATGCTGAAAATCCCGTGTTATAAGAAAGTTTAGCTCTAACAACATGCAAGAGACAGACGGTGGAGGATTTTCCCAAGCTGTAGGTTACTGGGCGTGTGGGCTGAGCTGCCCACGTGGAGGCACTGGCTGAATACAGACACAGCAAAGAAAGATTCAAGTCTCAGGTTCATATACTAAGAAACATGACCAGAACAGGTCAACAGCAAGCGGCAACCTTTACTTCTTAAGCAGGCGGTTCTTGAGAATAACTTGTCAAGTCGTTCATTAAACTTTGAGAATAATGTACATTGCGGTTTATACAAGTCACTCAAAAAACAAACTAACCCCCAATACAATACAAACACTGTGATAGTTATATGGCCATCAAATGCAATAGAGAGAGTTATTCCGGCTATAATCAACACAGGAAAGAATGGACATAAGAGGCATCGAGGCTTGTGAGTAAGGATCAACCCAATGCAAAGATAACGCCCCATCCAATTACAGGCTTCTATAGGTAATGGAATTAGAGAAGTAAAAGGATGGATCACTGGGTAAGCTTCCTCGTCTTGCAGCTAAACTCGTCCAGGCACCTACCTGTACAGCAACGCTTCTCCTTTATTGTTTGCTATGGAAAAGAATCCGCTGCGCGGCGAGAAGTCCATGGCAGAGGGAAGATGGATGGTTCTGCGATTTCCTTGCGTTGGAAAGTTGGAGAACACGGTGAATGATGGAATGTGAATCTGTAGTGTTAGAAAATGTGCTTAATGAGATTCCTTAAATACTGATACAGTTATACATAATAATGACATTTTTGGTATTAGAAGGTTGTTTTATAGTTAAAGAAAACAATTCATTTACCAAATCCACCCTTTACTTCCAGCAGGTTGATGGCCTAACATCACTGAAAATATTATGTAAATAAATAAATGTGGAGCGTTGAATATCAGGTACTCACTAAAAGTGTGCGAGAAAGTGTGTGAGAAATATGCACATAAGCTATAAGTATACACCTAATTTCAGTAAATCACCTGGATTACCCTTGCAAGGGCGTGTGTTCTTTTAAGGGTGTAATCATCAAAAACATGCAGGTATCCAAGAGCCAATCATAGTCTAAAAAGCTCACACTCTACTGACAAAAATACAGAACATGGTGAACAGGCAGCAACTCAAATATTCTGCCATTTGGTTAGGGCCAGCTCCAGTCTAAAAAAAGGTCTAGCTTATTTGTATTATTATAGAGAGAACCTATGTCCATCTGCATATCAAACTGGTTCCATCCACCATGGCAGTCCAGATCCGAAATGTTAGCACATTGCATCAGCACCAGAGATACAGCAACTCCACAGGTTTATACTTGTTTACAGTTTTGGTTATTTTTTCAAAGCGGACTTAAAGATGGCCATTTCCACACAGAAATGCCGCTGGGCTGTTTTAAAGCAGCAGTAATTTTTACAAACGAGATAAAAAGTACTCAGGCCGCCGCCAACCTGGTTATAATTTTAGGTTACTGGGCTTTATCCAGAGGCCAAACATTCCAAGGTTTCTTGATCAAAAATAAGGTTCATGACTGCCAGAAAAGTAGCAGAGACCTAAAAAAGGAAAGGAAAAAGGTAAACGGTAGCGAGAGACACTTACTAATTTAACAGCATCATCCATTTTGTTTGAAGCCACAGCCAGGATTTCGGTTTGCAAATTGAAGACCATGGACGACGCTGCGGTTACCAAATTCATTACCGATCTGAGTGGTTTGGGATTTGTTGCCTGTAGACAGTCCTCATAATTGTATATATTCACAACGCCAGAGGTAGACCTGAAACACAGGGCAATACAATGTCAACCTGCCACTAGCCATGTCTAAAATATACTAGCCACCGCAAACCCCGCTGATCTGAACATTGGCAATGGTCAAAAGAATAAGCAGTCACCAGCTCGGATTGTGCACTCATATTCCCTTTTTCAATGTACAACACTCCTTGTAAATTGAAAAAGAGCTCAAAACATTTGTGCCACTATAGTCTTCATCAGGGGCGTAACTAGGAATCACAAGACAGCAGTGCAATAAATAAAGGAGGGACGACCTTACAAAGAATTTACAACCCTTAAGCAAACGATGCAGAGATACAGAGGATGTTGTGTCTCTGTGAATGCTGCAATCCAAGGTTGATGCAAAGGGAAAAGCAAGATTAAGACGTTTAACCCCTTAAGGACACATGACATGTGTGACATGTCATGATTCCATTTTATTCCAGAAGTTTGGTCCTTAAGGGGTTAAAGGGACACTATAGTCACCAGAACAACTACAGCTTATTGAATTTGTTCTGGTGAGTAGAATCATTACCTTCCGGCCTTTTGCTGTAAACACTGTCTTTTCAGAGAAAATGCAGTGTTTATATTACAGCCTAGTGATAACTTCACTGGCCACTCCTCGGATGGCTGTTAGAGATCCTTCCTGGGTCATGGCTGTGTAAAATGCATCCAAACATTCAGTGTCTCCTCCCTCTGCATGCAGACACTGAACTTTCCTTATAGAGATTCATTGATTCAATTCATCTCTATGAGGAGATGCTTATTGGCAAGGGCTGTGTTTGAATCATGCTGGCTCTGCCCCTGATCTGCCTCTTTGTCAGTCTCAGCCAATCCTATGGGGAAGCACTGTGATTGGATCAGGCTACCACTACTGATGATGTCAGCAGACAGCTTGTTTTTTCTGAGGCAAACAGCATGCAGAGCTACAGCTTCAGGCTTGAATACAGTAAGATTTTTCTATATTTATGTAGGCATGTGGGGTCAAGGGGGGCTAGATGGTGGTTTTAACACAATGTTTGTGTTCCTGACCCTATAGTGATCCAGCTACAGCTTTGAAAAGCAAAAACAAAACAAACAAAATAGCGTCCGTATACATAGTTCAGGGAGGAGAGAGGTTAAAGGTACAAGTGATTGATCATATCCAAGATGTGCTTACCCACAGGTCAGATAGCGCCCGTCTCTGGACAACGCAAGAGATGCTCCATGCACACTGCCATCATCAGTAAACTTGCTCATACACCTTCTGCTTTTCACGTCCCAAATATACACAGAGCCATCATCTGGGAGATAGGAAACAACTCAGATTATATTACACATACTTTACTGAATACCAACAAAATTGGGATACAAAGAAAAGCTAGAATAATGAAAAAAGGGGTTACTATAGGAATATCACATGTGCATTTCATTTTTAGATCGTCCTTCAGAGGGTACTTTGGTGCTGCAAGAAAAATAAAGGTAAGCTTTGTTTATAATGCTCCCCCCCCAGGTAGCAATTCATGCTATTTGGGTATTGCAGATTCTGAGCACTTGGTAGATTTTAGTTTATGGCTTTGATTCAGACTTGTAGACAAAATGTAAAAAAATATGCCATATTCTCAAACGACATATTAGCACTGGGTCAAGGTTTTAGTACAGGTATTAATATCACACTTCTTAACTATGCAAGCTCTGCGTTTCTCCCTTCAGCTCAGAGATCTGCATTAAAGGAGAATTTAAAGCACAATAACCCTTACTGCTTAGCACAGTGGGTATGTTGCCAAGTCTGTAAGCACTGTCTGACATTTTTTGTCAAACTGTTATAAAGTGGTGTGACAACAATTAAAAACCCTCTAGGGCAATCATAGCTACACATTCTTCAGCCACCGCCACAATTAGAATCTATCCAACCTGGATAACAATAATTGCGTGACAGTGAGCTGGCCTAAGGCTTCCCTTTAAATGCCTCCACCCAGACGCTCTGCAGTAGGAAATATGGCCTCGTACATCACTCAACGCGCATGCAGACACCAGGGGCTGTTAGAGACACTCAATATTTGTTTTATACCTGAATTAGAAATGATTTTACTGCAATCTGGTGAAAACACTGCTTTCATAGAATTTCCGTTCATCTTCATACTTCCAATCAGCTCTTTTGTCTAGAATAAAATTAAAATAAAACAAAGAACAATGAAAAAAAGAGGAAAACAAACAAATACCCAATGTTTTTCTCCATTAGCATATGATCACTAAGCCTTAAAATAGGTGCAAAACATGAAGTCATTTTGCTTATGTTTTATTGAGTTTTAGAATGTCTATGCACCCCCCCCCCCTTTATGATAACAGCTTAAATAAGCTTTGAGAAAACGATAACCCACCGATCCCATTATTATAACTAGATGTATAAGTATGTTTATTGGAGTCAAATGAAAAGAATTCCTCACCAGCTTGCTTTATATCGCCAAATCTTTGCTTGGGCTGTGTCCCATTATTTGTCTTAACGGTCTAAATTATTTACTAATGTCTGAATCATCATGAATTCAAAGTAAACTTCGAATTTTAGGTACATTTTCACAGAAATGAAATTAATTTGGAAAAAGAAAATTCCAATTTGACTATTTTAAAATATTCGAAATTCACTTAGAACTGTGCAATAATTTTGTCTCTGATTGAATACGTCTTCCCTTGGTTCATGGCGACATGCGCAGGAGCCCAAATCCAGAGTACTTATCCACTCTCGTAGGCATGATTTGTTAATAATCCAACATTATACATTTTGTTCCAGAATAGAAAGCAGCGGATTTAGAAAGCTAGGAGAGCTACCTTCATAGACAGCAAATGAAGGTATCCAGCAGACCCATTAAACAGCAGGAAGGAGCCATCGTTGGACACTTCAAACTGCTGGAGACATTTCTCGTTCACACCTGAAACATAAAAAGAAAAGTATCGGCAAGTATAAATAAAATCCATTAAAAGAACTTGTTCACAGTAATCCAAGTATGTTGGTATTATACATTGGTAAACATAATGCAGTATAAAATGTATTCTAAATACACACACATTATATATTGTATAATCTGCCGGCTATTTTACTAGATTGACCACCTCCTCACTCGGCGTATGACATTACACATGTTGTATAAGCCGAACGGAGGCCCCTAATTTCAATGATGTGGACATCCCCTCTTCAAGACTGGAGGAAATGACTCCGCTGGGCAGCAGGACTCCTCTGGGCCTTCCTAGGCACACCAGAATTATTTTTTACATTTCTAATCTCGGAGCCAAAAAAAGCAGCAAGAGAACACATATATAGTGTTATTTACTAAACTGTAAATAACTAAACAAAGTCGAAGAGCTAAAAGCACAGCTGATTTAGAGAATTTTTCCGGTTTTGGCTACTTAGACCTTAAATTTGAAATTAACTTTGAATTCTCACTTTTAGTGAATAACGGAGAATCTAAACCCATAAAATCTCTCACCTCTTATTCTGTGAAATGGAATTATGTTTCCGCCCATCATGTCGTATATGTAAAACAGTCTTTGCCGCATTCCTGTGGCTACCACTTGTTCGCCATCGGCACTGAACTGAGCCTTAAAAATGGGAAACTTTTCCAGATGGATGCTTTGAATCTTTGGATTTAATTTCCCATCAACCTACAAGGAGTAAAGATTAAGCAATAAATATTTCTCTCGTATTCATGTCCTGATTAGAGACTCACATGGGTGTCTCTCCAGTCTGAAAAAAACTAGATATAATTTCCAAACAAGCCACATCACGGCAAACTGCAGTGACTCTAGAGGCCGCAAGACTAAAAATGCAGCAAATTGTTGGCTTAAATCCCTTTATTTACCTGAAACAGGGAGATTGTTCGATCAACACCCGCTGTCATCACAACTTGGGCCAACGGATGGAACTGCACGGTTGAGAGCGGAACCTTTGATAGTCTTTCATGATTAGCACTCAGGCACTTTTTAACCTGGAAAGCAATGATTAGTATTAGGACAGAAGATAATTTGACAATAGTTTTCGATCTAAAAATACACAACATCGTATTTACCATCACTCAGTAGCCAACAACTTGGATGGTTTTAATTTACTAAAAATATATCTAACAGAATCCCACCCTGAAAGGAACCTACATTATTTGGGGAATTCACAGGTTCACTTTAATTGTCGGAATAAAACCATTTATGAGAAAGGAACTTGAAAAATATATGCAGGGGTCTCAAAAAGTCCACATCTTAAAAACATTATAAACAAAGATAAAATATACACAAAAATAAGGTATAAAAGTTATATATAAAGATAAAATATGTTCTAATATTCCAAACTGGAAAAAGGTTCAGTGATGTGTAGATAGACTTACCTGCAAGACACCTCTTGGTAGAGAACTTGATTTGGTTAGCAAATTGCCAGTCTTACTTAACAGATTATCTTCATTATCTTCTTCACTGCCATCGTCGTCATCATCATCTGCAACAGAAACCAAGATCCATTACCATCTTGTATTCCAAGAACGCCAACAATACAGGTTCGTTAAAACCAAAAGACGGCAGAGAAAGAAAAATTCTCTAACACAGCTACTTGTTCAGCTATTAAGGTTTAAAACGTACAATTCTACACAAGCTACAGTTTAGTGAATACAACCCAAAAGGGTGATTTGTGCAGCCGATTAGAACTCACTGCTTATTGATCAAGGTGGTGTTTCTTGGGCACAAGTGCTATATAGCTACAGCAGTGACCATGGAAACCAACGGAATCCTTTTGCTAGTTGTTCCCCATGTAGCACTTTGCCCCAGATTTTATAATTGTAGAAACTACAATTAGGTCCCTGCCCACCCCCTTTTGAGATTACAGGTGATTTTACTCATCCTTTTTCCCACCGTGTCAGTCTTGTCGCAGCTGGTTTCCCCTCCATGGTTGAGATCAATCTTGATGATCACAGCCAATCCAATCCTTTCCCATCGATTGCGCGGCAAAACACTGCTCTGTGCCAATCAGCATCTCCTAACAGAGATGCACTGAATGAATGCATCTCTATGGGGCACGTTCATTGTCTCCATGCAGAGACTGGACTAGGAAGCATCTCTAGTGGCCGTCTGAGTGACAGTCACCAAAGGGGTTACTAGGCAGCAATGCAAACATTTAATTTTGTCTGAAACAGTGCTAAGACTGCATTGACAGGCTATAGACACTAGGACCAATACATTAAACTGTAGTTGTTCTGGTGACTATGGTGTCCCTTTGAATACATGTACACATTTATTTTAGGTTTCAAAATACCACTGAATACCAAAGAGATAGGGATGGCACTCTCTTATAGATGCAACAACTACTGCAATCCAAAGCGGAGCAAGCACCTCCTCCTCACATTTTAAACTTTCATTTTTTTTTTATTATTTTTTTTTCTGTACAAAAGATTGACATCGCAAACATAAGCAATTCAAATGATACAATACTATGGCACATGAGGAAACTGCACAATTTGTTATATTAAACACGCTGAAACAGATCTTGCCAGTAGTTGTGAAGTCAAGAGGATTAGAAAGGCACATTATATATACTGACATAAATGTAGCTAAAAGGAGAAAAGTAAAATAAAGTAAGATATGAGTGGCTTTGGAGGAAACTATAAGCTTAGGAAAACTAGGTAGTCAGCATGAGTATTCTGGTTATGGGTTTGCAGCAAGCCATTATCAAGCACAAGAAATCAGCAGGTAAGGCTTAGATGGCACCTAACCAATGCCCAGAGGTATAGAGATCCAGTCTCCTCCACAATTAATTGCGTTGGTAAGGCTCCCTCTCTAGCCCAGGCTCCCAGACAGTCCAAGTGGCACTCATTTAGGATGGTAACCCGTGTTTTGGCGGGAACTTGCTTCCGCGGTCTGCCTGTCTTGCTCCTCCGGTGACCGGGATGATGGGCCTCCATATCAGGCCGTTCACGCTGGTCCCGCCGAGGGTGGCGTCCCTGCAATCTGTAGTGTTCGTGTACAGCCGCCAGCCTCAGCTCCTTCTCTGCGTCATCATCCCTTCAGTCGCATGTGGAGGAGGTTGATCCAGGCTGTGCCTGGCCACTGTACGGCTCCGTACTGATGCGACATGGCCCGCAGATGCAGCAGTAAGTTCTCGGTTATGGAGTGTTGTCCAGGAGTTGTCACAGATGCGATCAAAGGCCACGAGGAATGCTTTCATGCATGCGTGTAGCTGCGGTGAGGTGCCTATGGCTGTAGGTCCCGAAGGGTCGGTCATCCTGGCTGCTAGGCCGCAATTTGTCGTTTTGTGCATTAGCTGGGGTTCTTGGTGAATTAACTGCTCCACTACACTAGTGGGGACTGGGATAATCCCCACTGATCCAAAGGGGAGGGGGGGGGGAGGAGACAGGGCTCAGAGTTAACTAGCTCCCAATTAAGGCTGGGGATCAGTCGCCTTCCCAACCTCATGTGCAGCGGTGGGCTGCAAGGGATTCTGTTACAGCCTGTATCTACTGGCTGCCGGCATAGAAGTAGCTGATAGCAGGCAGAGTGTTCCTCCGGGTCGAAGATAAGCTTTTAGCTGAGACAAATAGCGGTAATATGCCGTTTCAGGCTAAGTTAGTGGATTTTCCAGAGGAGCTCCAGCGCCATGCGTCTATCCTGCTCGGCTGTCAGGCCCCAACCCCCACATTTTGAACTTTATATCAAAATAGTAAAATGTAACTTTTGAATTCTGTAAAAATCTTTTAATTACAAAGAATAATTTACACCACTGATAGAACGCCGAGCACAGCACCGATGCACATGTCATGACTATCAATTAAGTAGATAATTTAGATTCTAAATAACACGCCACGGCAATATTTCAAATATACCTTGGTTGGCACCTTTCTTTTTGTGTTCTGTGGAGGCCCATGATTGCACCCCTCCCATTGCTTTCTGGAATCTACAAATGGAAAAGACAACAAATATTTAACAAAATGAAAATGTATAGTTCACCCAAATTCCCTGAGATTATGTCTACAAACTTTTTTTATTTTTAAGATTTTCGTGTTCATTCGGGTTATGGTGCAGAAGACAACAAGGGAGTAAAAGTATTGGTACATTTCGCATAGAGTTCGTTTTACATTTGTAGGTTATGACAGTCATGCATGTGATTCTTGTTTGGCGGTCATTCTGCATTTGCATAATTTGGTAGTTGCTTATGCGAAGTTGCTCTGTACATAACATTTGCTATGACTCTAGCTCTATGGGTCGGGGGGAGGGTACAGAATAAAAGGGAGGGAACAGGGGTGTCCTATTGGGTTGCTCCCCTTACCCCCCGCCCCCACCTTCCCGTATCTCTCGTGAGTGTCATTGTATAGGTTGGTGTAGTATTGAAGGAATTCTTGAGCTATTGCTTCTCGATTTGTTGTAGTTTCTCCGGTCTTAGTTTGAATTTTCAAGATTTTCTTGTTATCC
Organism: Pelobates fuscus; assembly: GCF_036172605.1. Lineage (NCBI taxonomy): Eukaryota > Metazoa > Chordata > Amphibia > Anura > Pelobatidae > Pelobates > Pelobates fuscus. The sequence goes on from NC_086321.1 coordinate 371,309,015, forward strand.
TGTCTTTTTTTGAGGCAACGTGCCAATAGGGAGTCCGCTTTGTTACCCTTTTCGTAGAATCGTTGCTTGGACCACATGAGGTTCCTTGCCACGTCCGCTGCCGACAGTTGTTTGAGGAGTTCTCGTGTTGTCCTGAGCTGTGCAAGGAGCGCGTCGGTCGGGCTTTGTTTGTGTAGGGTTTCGAGCCTTGTTAGGTCGTCCAAGGCGTCCGTAAGTTTCCGGAGCCTTTGCTTTTTGAGGGCCGTGGCTATAGCTATAAGATTGCCTCTGATCGTTACTTTGTGAGCTGCCCAGACCGTCGTTGGCGCCACGTCGTCAGTGGTGTTGAGGTCGAAGTAGGTTTTGAGTATCCATGGATTCAGTTTCCATCGCCAGGGGTGTGCCAGTAGTGGGATCTGTACCGTCAGTGCCACTTCGGCGTGGTCGGACCACGCGATGTTTCCTATATGCGTGTGGGTGGTTGGACTGCCGGGGAGATAAGGAAGCGGTCGATTCGGGAGTAGGACTTGTGTGTGTGGGAGTAGAAGGTAAAATCGACCGACGATGGGTGCTGGATTCTCCAGGCGTCTAGTAGGGGTGTGTCAGTAAGGAAATCTGAGTATAGTTTGTCGTTTATATTTGGGACCGGTGTGCTGCCGGCGTGTGTTCTGCGGTCCATGGCGGGCGTTGGGTCGCGTTGAAGTCGCTGCCTACGATTAGGTGTTTGGCTGCAAGGCTCGTGAGGTGGGTCTTGAATGTGCTCCAGAATGAGGCAGCCGGGGTGGTGGGAGCGTTTAGCGAGCATATGGTTAGGGAGGTTGTTCCCACGCATCCTGTGAGAAAGAGGAATCTCCCTGAGGGATCTTTGCGGGTTTGTATGTCCTCTAATGGACAGGAGTTTTGCAGCAGTATTGCGACCCCCTTTGTTTTTGCTTCCGGCGTGTTGGCCAGGTAATACCTTTTAAAGTGTCGGTTGACTAGTGGGATTTGTTTGTGGTCGGTGAAATGGGTTTCCTGAAGCAGGATGATATTCGCTCCCGAGCGGTTGGCCCAGCGCAGTATCCCGTGTCTTTTCCCTGGCGAGTTAAGTCCCTTGACGATGAGGGAGGTGAGGCGGAGGTTCTTTGACGCCATGTTGTCGTCGAAGGGTGGTCCCGGTCGAGCGTTGAGGTACGGGGCGGTGTGTAGCGTGGCGTCCCTTCTAGGCATGATGACTTCGGGTGGGCAATCGGTTCAGTTTGGGGTCGGCGGGAGAACGGGGGCGGGAGAGAGGGGGAGGGGGCCGGTAGGGTCCTGCCCGCGCGGGCTGGTCGGGTCGCAGCGCCCTCCCGCGAGGGCCGGTGTCTGAAGGACTGGGCTTATCTAACTGGCCAGTCGTAGGTTAGACGGGGGTCTCGATTAACTGACCCAAGGTCCGTGTAGCGATCCTCGGGAGAGTCGAGGCCGGTGGGGTGGGGTGTACACAGGTGATGGCAGGGTCCACCTGTGACCTGCCCGTGGACGTATTGATTTGATTTGGCTGAGCCGGGTATTGGGTTTTGGGATGGGGAGATGGGTCTTGGGCGGGGGCTCTCGTATGTGTGGTCCATTCTGTGGCGTGGGAGTGTGCTCGTGTACGTGTAGTTAGTGTGTTGGAGAGATCCCCATGTGCGGGTCTGGGTGCTGCTGTGCTGGCTTGCCGATGTGGGCGTGTGAGTGCCGGGTGTGTGTGTTCCTTTGCGGGGGTGGTTGTGTGTGCCAATGGTACGGAGTCTGCTCCGTCGCTGCCCAACCTTCTGGTGAGGTGTGCCGTGCTGGGGCCTTTAGAGTTGTGTAAGGTGATCCTATATATATTGTGGTGACCGCGCTATAGTATTTGTGATAGTTATGTGTGTGGCGTGTTGACCTCTTGAAGTGGGGTGTAGTGTGGGTGTGGCAGTCCCTGGTGATAAAGTTGTCGCAGTTCTCCCTCCCTCTGGGGCGGGGGGGGGGGGAGGGTTGTGGCCTAGTAGGGTGTGGTTTCACCTCTCTATTCTGGGTTCTGTGTGTGTGCTACTGCCACCGGCCGAATACGTTTACAATAACCTGTATATAACATGTTTACATTTCAACAATATAACACATTAATAATTCGCTGGTAGCAAAAGATAAAGCATCAAGGCAGGAGAGGAGGAAAGAGAACAGTGGTTTTAGCAGATGCTTCTGGTCTCGTGTATATGTTGCCTAGCATCCCCCACTCCCGGCGACCCACGGGCCCCCGAAGTGGCTAAACCGTCTCGTCTATGTCCTATGAGCAGTTCAGTGTCGGGTCAGCCTGTTAAGGGCCAGTCAGCGTTTGGGTGGTAAGTGGGAGGCCCGTGTGCCGCCGGAGTAGTTTCCGCCAGTTTCCCCTGCCTGGCGTAGCCGTAAGCTGTTCATGTGGTGATGGTGTTTGTCCCCTGTCCACAGCTCCTCTATATGGCCTGTCCGTGGCTCAGTATTCCGTCGGGTGTATGTAGGGCTGGGGTGGTTAGGCTGTCGGTCTTTCATTGTCCGTCGGGTTTCGTCTGTGAGTCAGGGCGTGGGCTGGTAAGGGGTTGGGGTCGGAGGTGTGTCTCCATCGTCCGCTGTGAGGGGTGTGGGGGCGTCCCGTGGGCCTGTGTTGCCCGAACCCCTCGTCATGGGGAGTTGTTGGATCGGTCTGGTTGTTCCCCAGGGACCCCACCTCCCCCGACAGTCCTCCCCCCTCTTTCTCCCTCCCCGGTATCCCCCCTCTCCCTCCTCCCCCGTGCTTTGAGGTCTGGACCTGTGATCTGGTTTGGGATTGGGTGGCTGCGAGCGATAAGCGCTTCACATTATGCTTATGGGGGTTATGTATGTGCTGTCCCGTATATAGTATACTTGCTGTGTACAGCCCTATGTCCAAGACTCAGAGTCCCATTCCTGGTCCAGACGTCAGGCTCCTGTGGTAGGCATTGGCCGGGAGAGGATTTCTGAAACGGGGTGTGGTGCGTTCTGTGAGCAGTCCTGTGGTTGCTGGGGGGTCTTGCAGAGTGGAGTTGCTGTGCCGTTCATCATCGGTTGCTCTCTCGGGGTTTTAGCTGTTGGTGTAAGGGGGGGTTGTTCCAGGGCGTGGCGCTTAGTGTGGGAAACTCTGCTGTGACTTGCTTTGGCTTGGGCCGGATGGTGTTGGTGGGTTGCCCGGTAAAGTGGCTGAGCTTTGCTTGCAGCGCTCTGCTGTTCCTGCCGGGATGTAGGCCAGTCTCTGGGGTTTTATCATCGGGTGCGCTGTACGCTGTCTGCTCTGTAGTGTTCCGTTCCCCGGTCTCCTCTGTCCGTGGACAATAGTACTTGTTGTGGTTGAAGTGGTTTTGCTGAGGAGAACTTCACGGAGTGTGGGGGTCATGTTGCACTTGTAGTCGCATTGTCGTTTGCCTCTGGCTTGTGATCGCTCAGGTGGTGCGGTAAGGGGTTGGTTCATGCAGTGCAGGTTGAAGATGTCTGGCAGGGGTGTCTGGGTGTGGGGTTGGGTAGTCGTTCCTGCGTCACTATCCCCTCATTTCCTCACCTCTACTGCCGTGCTGCATCTGTGGTTTGCGGTGCCGTACTGCGATGTTGGCGTTCACTGTTTCTGGCAGGCAGGTTGTTGCGTGGCGGCAGTCGTGATGGGGATCTGCATCAGAGTGAGGTATCTCAGGGATCTGAGGTAAGCCCAGCTGCGTCAGAAGTGCAGGGATTTCATCGGGCCTTGTGAGGGAGTGGAATCTGCCATCTTTGCGGATGATCATTTTGAATGGGTGGCCCCATGCGTATCGGAGGCCATGGTGGCTAAGGTGTTGCGTAAGGGGCCGTAGTTCTCTCCGCCATTTTAGGGTAGTTGGTGCCAGGTCTTGGAATAGTTGGACTGGCACTCCTAGCTCAATGGGGGTATCCCTGGCAGCTCGCAGAATTCTCTCCTTTATATGGTAAAAGCGGAGCCGTATCACAATGTCCCGAGGTGTGGCGGCATTGGTGCTTGGGGCGCGCAGTGATGTCTACAAACTTTCAAAACAGCAACCGGCGAGACCATAAAGCATTAATAAATATTGTTCATAGGAAAAATATAAATCACAATAAACAAAATGTTACCCACTCTTCTCGTAATCTCATCTGGAGTTTCTCCTTACTAAGTGCAGCTTCTTGTCTACTTTTCTGGAAACCTTTGCGGTAACGATGGGTCATTTCAATTCTACAATGAAAAAAAAAAAGAAAATACAGCAGAGTCAATGGGGAATAAAACTAGGATCATACAACCACACATCTTCATATACAGACATATCAAAACCTTACTTTTCATCAATATCGTCATCATCATCAACCCAAGCTGGTTTTCTTGGCAGAAGGGATCCGTGTTCGTGGCTGTCATCCTCTGATTCACTACTGGAAACATTTTCATTTGGCTCATCTCTTCTCTAAGACCGATATAAAAAGTGAACAGTTTTGATTAGAAAACACACCAGACCCTTGCTCTAGAGGAGTCAAGTTAAGAGTTACGGAGTTAAGAACCATTTCTTCAGAAGATATAAATTCTAAAAGATTTGTATTTAACCCCTTAAGGACGCTGGACGGTTCAGGACCGTCATCGGCATTTTTCACTTGCCGACCGACGACGGTCCTGAACCGTCCTAAATTTAAAATGTACTTACCCGATCGCCGTCGTTCCCCCGGCGGCGATTGGCGGTGCTCCCGGTGTGGGGAGACTGCCTGCATCCCAGACAGTCTCCCCATGGCGAATTAGGACCCCTGTGGCCATGTGATCGCCCAACAGGGCGACCACATGGTCACAATAGGTGTCCTAGTCTCTGCCTGCAGGGGGACTGTCTGTGCTGACAGGCAGTCTCCCTGCTAGTGTAAAATCAGAAATAAATTTAAAGTGAAAGTTAATAAAAAAAAAAATATTATAATATATGTGTATATATATGATATATAGACATATATTATACCTATATAATATATGTCTATATATCATATATATAATGTCATGCTAAGTGTATTTTTATATTAATATGTACATATATTAATATAAAAATACACTTATAATTAATTTACACACGTATATATAATATATATAATAACTATATATATTGTGTATATATATATTATTATAAAATATGAATAATAAATAATTTAAATTAAATTAAAAAAATTAAAAATAATAATAAAAATTAAAAAAAAATTATATATCTATACGAAATTTTATTCTAACTGTATTTTGATATTAATATATATATATATTTATATCAAAATACACTTAGAATGAAATTGTATATATATATATGTATATATAAATAAATAAAAAGAATGCGAACTATTCATATGTCCATATACAAAATTACATAAATAATTATATAAATATACACGTAGACTTCAAATATATAAATATGCATATATATTTAAATTCTACGTGCGTATTTATGTAATATTTTTACATAATTAAGTTATTTTATTGATTGCAATTTAAGGGACCTGCCTGCCAACCCAGGCCGAGAGTACAGAGAATTTAATTTGCTATCACTGTATTTTACCCTGTAACGTTCTACGACACCCTAAAACCTGTACATGGGGGGTACTGTTTTACTCGGGAGACTTCGCTGAACACAAATATTAGTGATTCAAAACAGTAAAACATATCACAGCGATGATATTGTCAGTGAAAGTGACTTTTTTTGCATTTTTCACACACAAACAGCACTTTTACTGATGATATAATTGTTGTGATACATTTTCCAGTTTTGAAACACTAATATTTGTGTTCAGCAAAGTCTCCTGAGTAGAACAGGACCCCCCATGTACAGGTTTTATAGCGTTTTTGAAAGTTACAGGGTCAAATATATGGGTCAAATATTTTTACATTGAAAATGGCCAGGTTGGTTACGTTGCCTTTGAGAGCGTATGGTAGCCCAGGAATGAGAATTACCCCCATGATGGCATACCATTTGCAAAAGAAGACACCCCATTTGCAATACCTTGGGTTATGTCCAGTCTTTTTTAGTAACCACTTAGTCACAAACACTGGCCAAAATTAGCGTTCAATTTAGTTTTTTACTTTTTTCACACACAAACAAATATGAACGCTAACTTTGGCCATTGTTTGCGACTAAGTGGCTACTAAAAAAGTCTGGACATACCCCATATTGAATACCCTGGGTTGTCTACTTTAAAAAAAAATATGTACATGTGGGGTGTTATTCAGCGATTTATGACAGATAATAGTGTTACAATGTCACTATTGATACATTTTAAAAATGTATGTTTTGAAACCGCAATATCCTACTTGTACTTATAGCCCTATAACATGCAAAAAAATAGCAAAAAGCATGTAAACACTGGGTATTTTTAAACTCAGGACAAAATTTTGAATCTATTTAGCAGTTTTTTTCATTCGCTTTTGTAGATGAATAAAAGATTTTTCACATAAAAGTAAAAAAACTTGTATTTTTTTCAATTTTTCATCATATTTTTTCATTTTTTAAATATTAAATTACATGAGATTATATAAATAATGGTATGTAAAGAAAGCCCCTTTTGTCCTGAAAAAAACAATATATAATTTGTATGGGAACAGTAAATGAGAGAGCGGAAAATTACAGCTAAACACAAACACCACAAAAGTGTCAAAAAGATGCCTGGTCGCAAATGTACAACATCGCAAAAAAAGTCCGGTCCTTAAGGGGTTAAATTGGCTGAGTTGTCAACAAAAACGTTTTGATGACAAGTCTAAATCATCAATACATTTTGTGGACAACAGATCCAATTAAGGCAGATAAACCTTCTTAATGACTAATAAAATGTCAGAATATAAAAGGAGTCGCCTTAATCCCTGTATTTAAAAAGAACTATAGTCACTAGAACAACTACAGCTTATTGTATTTGTTCTGGTGAGTAGAATCAATCCCTTCAGGCTTTTTGCTGTAAAAGAGAAAATGCAGTGTTTACATTACAGCCTAGTGATAACTCCACTGGCCAATCCTCAGATGGCTACTAGAGGTGCTTCCTGGGGCAGTGCTGCACAGTGTGACTGACATTCAGTGTCTCCACCCTCTGCATGGAGACAATGAACTGTCCTCAGAGATGCATTGATTCAATACATCTCTATCAGGAGAAGATGATAGGCCAGGACTGTGTTTAGTTCGTGCTGGCTCTGCCTCTGATCTGCTTCCTTGACAGTCTCAGCCAATCCTATGGGGAAGCATTGTAATTGGCTTTGGTTCAACACTTCTGATGAGGTCAGTTAAAGAGGCGGGATCAGCAGCTGCAGACTGAAATAAAGGTAAGATTTTGCTATATTTAGGGAGGCAAGGAGGATAATTTTGATTTCCATGTGATTTTGGTGTCAGCACATTAAACAAAGTATTTCAGAAGAATATTTAATTCATTCAGATCTAGGATGTGTTATTTTTGTGTTCCCTTTATTTTTTTGAGCAGTGTATATTCCAAATATAAGAAAACTAGGGACAACGTTGTGTTGTGCAAAATGCCAAAAGTTGACACAAGGGTGAGCAAATGAAGGCTGTGTAAAAAGTCACCTTCTTGGACCTTGGGCAATATTCCATAGACCTCTGTGCTGTCACTATTTTACTCTTGTGCATGCACTCGAGTACAACATCTTACAGAAGAATATTCTTGTAAAAAGGAAGATGGAGGCATCTGTTACGGAGACTTTTGGTAAGTAAAGGTACCATTTTATTCGTCCCTTGTCCACTGCACATCATGTGGGCATGTCGCATTTGGAGGGTCTATGTAAAGTCTATGAAACGAATAGCTGCATTGAGGGCCAAAGATGGACATCCCTTACCTAAGCAGGGACACTACAGTAACCAGAAGGACTACAGCTTATTGTAGTTGTTCAGGTGAGTATGGTCAGTCCCTGCAGGATTTTTAAAGTAAACACTGCCTTTTCAGAGAAAAGACAGTGTTTACATTGCTGCCTACGGACACCTCCAGTGGCCACTCCTCGGACGGCCACTAGAGGTGCTTCCTGGGTCAGTGCTGCCCAGTGTGCAGCACAGGCGTTCAGAATATCCACACTCTGCATGGAGACGCTGAACTTTCCCCATAGTGATGCATTGATTCAATGCATCTCTATGATGAGATGCTGATTTGCAAGGACGGCATTTGACCAATTCAATTCCTATGGGGAAGCATTGTGATAGGCTGAGATCATCACTACTGATGTCAGCCAAGGAGGCGGATCAGGGCGGAGCCAGTGCCGAGAGACTTGAATAAAGGTAGGATTTCACTGGATTTAGGAGGGGGAAGGAGGTTAGATTGTGTTTTTAACACTATAAAGGTCAGAAACATGTTTGTGTTCCTGACCCTATAGTGTTCCTTCAAGATTATGGAAAGTGTTTCCTTTTCACCCAGAACACTTCTGCCCATTTGAGTGGTCTGGGTGCCAACTCCCACTACCCTTAACTCTGCAACTGTAAATATTGCAGTTTTTATAAACTGCAATAATTATCTTGCAGGGTTAACTCCTCCTCTAGTGGCTGTCTACTAGACAGCCACTAGAGGGCACTTCCTGGTCCATAGCATAGCGTCGCTAAAATCCCCATAGGAAAGCACTGCAAAGCATTTTCAATGCTTTCCTATGGAGAGGTCTAATGCGCATTAGGTCTCCACCGCCAGCGGGCAAGATCAGTCTCCCCCGCCGGCTGACGTGGTGCCGGGGAGGAGTGTGGGCGGAGGAAGAAGCAGCGACGTGAGACATTGTTGCTGCTTCTGGTAAGGCACTGAAGGGGTTTTCACCCCTTCAGCATTCGGGGATGGGAGGTGGGAGTGAGAGGGGACCTGCAGTGCCAGGAAACCGGATTGTTTTCCTGGTACTGGAGAGTCCCTTTAAATTAAAATAAATGTAAAAAAAAAAAAAAACACTCTACGCACTAAACTGGAGGAGCCACTAATTCACCTTCGTTTCACCAATTAGCTTCTCGACAAACAATTCCTCCCCGCCAAAAACCAAGTCTTCCAAACATCTCTCCGTGTCTGGTTTCTCCTCCAGCGTCTTTAGATTTTTAGCTCTTAGCGCCTCCTCTTTCATCAGAAGTTCTTCATCTTCTTGAACATTTGTTCTATACCTTTTATTCCTTCTTAGCTGTGCTCCAATGTCAGAAGACATCTCACTAGTGGAGAAATCAAATAAAATATACATAAATATTAACGAGAGATCACAGACTGCCTATAGTGGATTTCACAAATACCTTTACCCACTCAATTTAAATACGCAAGTAAGAGAATTATCGTACAGTTATAGTGAAATGGGTCATCAAACCACAAATTGCATTTAGCAAATAACAAGTTGGTCCCCATCACAACCCATGTTCATGAGATGGTTCTGATGTGGAATTATTAAAAATCTTTATTGTACTTGTATTGAATTATTGTACTAACTCCATTTTAACTTTATACTGTGACTTCGTCCTCCATTTTGTCCTCCTAACCTGACTTCTTCAATCCTCCATTTTGTCCTCATGACTTAACTTGTTCATTTTAAAACTACATTACGTGACTGAACTTCTCAACCCAATTAATACAGTAGACAAAGACCGTGTTTCCTTCAAGGACAAGTACCAGGAGGTGCTGGCTACTCCTTAAGACTTGCTGGCTACTCCTTAAGAGCTTGTAAGATAGTATAGTTTGAAGGCCACAGAACACAGTAGTAATGAAATGTTCTATTCATAAGAGACCTTGCACCTGGACATAAAGCCTGATATCACTGACCGTGTAAAATGACGCTTAGGACCCCCTTGTCCCCCACCCGTGTCCAGAATAATCCCACCTCTGATGGGTGGGCACGGGACTAACCTCTTAATTTTACTAACCAATAGGTAAGACACTAACTCCGTCACTTAACAATTAATCCAATTGATGATGTTTATTTGCTGATATTCTAATAATCAATGATGACGCAAAATGCCTCTTAAAAGGGCCTGCGCGCCCGCTTTTACTTCACTTGCCAATAAACTTTCTCGAAGTTATTTTAACCTGAACCTCGTGTGTCAGACTTAATTACTTCAGCGTATATACGCAATTTAATTTTATTGATTTGGACAGGAACAGATAGACTTTAAACATTTTGGTTTACTTTCAAAAAGTACCATAACAACTTGGCGCCCAACGTGGGGCACCGGGCTATGTCTGGCCGGTGAGCCGTCCTAAGGAAGACAAGGGTGGACGGAGGAATCCAGGGGGAAGGAAGGGAGATTGATCACCTCCAGATACACGGTAGAGACTTCTGCAGAGCCACCGGTACGTTCCGGCCCCTTTGATTGACCCGTCCACGTGTCTGTGACTGCTTCCCGGGAGGACATCAAAGACAGGTAATATCTTGCCCGGTGCCTCGTTACTCACTTGTTTACCTGCATTTTAGTCTATCTGTTGCCTGGGTGTGTTTGAATTGTTTGCCTGTTTTCCCCTTTTTGGGATAAAGGGGGGTGGACCTGAGGGGACTTGCCTGGGTCTTCGGTTTGTCTGTTTATCTGTTTGTATTTTACCTCTTTTGGGATAAAGGGGGGTGGACCTGTGGATTCGTTCCTGGGGGTCTTCTGTTGCCTGTTTTACCTCTTTTAGGAACCACGGTGCTGTGGTTGTAAGGAAAAAGGGGGGTTGACCTGTGGATGTGTTCCTGGGGGTCATCTTTTCCTGTTTAACTCTTTTAGGAGCCTCGTGGCTGGGGCTGTAGGGAAAAAGAGGTGTGTTGGATCTGTGGAGATTGTGTAGACTCATAGTTTCCTGGGGATCCTTCTTGTGCCACTTTGATAGCCTAGCTAGCTTCTCTGTGCACGTTACTCTGCTTGCAGAGTGGTGGTACCCTCCAGCTTTGAGCGCTGAGCTGGAGCCATTCCAATTTTTATTTTGTGGTGTGTGAATTCGGGCAGGCATTGCTGTCTTCATCACCACGGAGTAGTGGGACTTATAAAGTGGGTCTTTATAGGGGCACTACAAGAGTGAGGGTAGCGCAGACACTATTAGTGGGCTGCTGTGACGAGGGAGGCATATGGATTTCGGACCGGTGTTAGTTGTTATCCTTGGCCGTTGGTAGTAAGATACTACGGGATTGAGGGAGGTGACTTTGGAGTAAGCACACGAGTAAAGGAAAGGAATTGTTGTTGATTTCATTTGAATTGTGATGCATGCACTGTATTTCAACTGTATTGTTGTCTTGTTTGTTTAATAGGAGTCTCATGAACTCCTGTGTCTGTCTCTAAGGATTTTCCTTGCCTCTCATCTTTTCTGTACTTCCTATATTATTATACTATCCACTCCCATTCCTCTTGAAGGAGAAGTGATTGGTCACACACTTCTCACCTCGCTCCAATCCGTGTCTACCACCCCGGGTAGGCGGATTCAGTGACTAGTCTACGTTTTGGGAAGACGCACCTGAGAAAGTTTTACGATTCTCGGGTGGCAGTCGAGCATTGTAGACGTTCTTGTTCCGTTTTCCTTCTCTCTCCCTATATCTAGGACGCTGGTATAGGGGTAAAGGGATTATGGGGCAGGATTTAAGCAAGCCCAATAAGGGCTGGTTAGCATGTGATTTGGTAGAAAACAGAGAGGGTGAGGAGATGGTTAAAGGTGTTGTAAAGATTGCAAAAGTATGTAAAATTACTGTACCAACGGGTGGAAGATTGCAACCAGAAAGTTGGCGTAAGTTACTGGCAGAAATGAAAGGCAAGCTTACAGATAATGGTTTATTAAAGACTGCTGAAGCATGGTACAGAGTAGCGAAGGCTATTCAGCTAGAAGGTTGGGTTGAGGAAGAAATAAATCACAAGGGTGTGAAATTGTTTGTGTATCATCAGAATTGTGTTGCTGGGGTCTACCCTCAGCCAGCGCCCCAAAGTGGCGCCCAGGGGACATCTATCCCCAAGGTTCAGTCAGCAGTAGGTGATAGCCAGCTGACTATGTTCCCCGCTCCCAATCCTCCTAACACTCATCCCGCCACCTCCCCTGTTTGCCCGGTCCTGAATTCTGATGGATCTTTCTTTTCCCCCTCCCCGTCCCTAACATTCCCATCATCCTCGTCCACCCCTACGCTACCTGCTGTACCTCCCACTAACATTTCATCTGCCATTCCTTCCCTACGTTCCCTCTCCGTTCATGACCCCCTCCCCTCCTCATCCGCCCAACTAACCACCTCTTCCACCCTCGCCCCGACTCCTCCCCCTCCCATCTCCATCCCAGCCCAATACCCCACCTCCTTCCCCTCCCCAGCCTGGCCCTACCCCTTCCCGTATCCCACGACTCTGCCCTATCCCGGATATCCACTACCCCTTCCCCAAGCCACTCCCCAGATCCCGGTCATGCCCAGTCCGACACAGTCTGCCCCGGATGTGCCCTCTTCCAACATGGCCGCCGCTTCTTCCCTTAACCCTAATGTAACACCTTCTCCGGCCACCAATATGGCGGCCCCCAGTTCGGCCCTGATGCCGGTTATCCCCGGTGACTACCTATCCCCAGGTTATGACTCACTAGCCACCCCCGCATCTGGGGCTCGTTCCCAACCACCGATCCTTTCACCTCATTCGGGCCCTGCACCACGCAAAAGAGCCAATATCATAGAATTCGATGATGACGAGATGGACAGGGTGTCCCATGTCTCATCGGAGCTTGCCGCGGGAGCCCCAACTCACCGTTCTATCGATGACCCTTTTGGCCACAAGGGTCGGGGAGAACAGGCCCCTTCTAAATATGTTGCCTTTAACCCCACTCAAGCTAGCGCATTAATGAAATCGCTCCCCGACCCAGAAAAACAACCTATGCCTTTTTACCGAGGGATAGTTCAAATTCAAAAGACTTATTCCGCCGCATGGCGTGATCTACTCAGCATTTGTGCTATTAAAGCAGGGGATGCCTATTGGCCAAGTATGGCCCGTCACCTCAGTACAGATCTGCTTTCCAGTGATGTTGATTACCCCTCCGGGGTAACCTTTTGCACCCAATTAAGAGAATGGGCTAAGGACAAACTTGCAGATCAGGCTGCTGGCCTTACTGATGTTGTTCAAGAAAAAGGGGAATCAGTGGAAAAGTTTCATGCAAGACTGTATCAAATGTTCACAGATCTGGGGTTTGATCTTACTGACAAAATTCATTCACAAATGCTGTCAGGTGCGTTTGTCCAAGGCGTTAAAGACTCTATACGCAAGGGAATTATTGCTGCACGCCCTGAATATAAGGTTGTTCCCCTGGATACCCTGCTTTTAGTCGCTAGGGGCCTAGAATCTGCCCAGACCCCCAAAAGGCCAAGCTCTGCTCCTCTTATGGTTTCACGCAGTATCCCCGTTCCCAGGGGCACCAGACCAGAGGATAGCTTCTGCTTTAATTGCAAAGCTAAAGGTCATTTTAAAAGTGATTGCCCGGAACCCAAAAGAGAGATAAGAAAGCCATCCAGACCTGCCCCGGTCACTAAGACCGAAAAAGGGGTCCCAATAGTTGAGGAACCCGATGAATAGGAAACTGGCAAGCCTGTGTCTGTAACCCCTGTAATGGCAGTGTCTACAGGGGATAAGGGGGGACCACTTGCCACAGTGACTCTGCCCATTGAAGGCCACCCCACCACATTTCTAGTTGACACAGGTGCAGCCCGTAGTGTTCTACGAGAACAAGACTTGCCAGACCCATCTTTTCTGTCAAATATTGATGTCTCTTGTGTTGGAGTGGATGGCCAGCCGAGACATAGCCCTCTAACAACCCCGCTACGAGTTGGCTCTAGCCTGCTCGCTCGCTTTGTAGTATCCTCCACATGCCCCATTAACCTGTTAGGTGCTGATGTCCTCTCACGCCTGCAAGCATCCATCACTTTTACCCCGGATGGGCAGGTAGAAATGTTTACACCCCTGTCTGTATCAGACACTTCAGCCCTATGCTCTTTGCCTCTGATGCTGCATTTAGAAAAGCCCCGTGAGGAGACAGCAGAATTAAAGTCCAATTTCCCAGAGGAATTAAAAACACAGGTGCCCGCAAAGTTATGGTCCTCAGGCCCAGAGGACATAGGTCACCTAAATGTTCCCCCTGTGGTGGTAAAGCTTATTCCAGGAGCTAAGTTACCAAGAAAACCACAGTATCCATTAAAACCAGCACAGTCAGCTGCAATTTCTGTCCACATTAAGGCACTCTTGGAGAAGGGTGCCCTTGTCAAATGTAAATCTGAATGCAACACCCCGTTATTTCCTGTGAAGAAGAAAACTCCGAAGGGTGAGCCAGAGAAGTACAGGATGGTTCAGGATCTCCGTGCTGTTAATGAAGCTACAGTCCTGGACACCCCTCTTGTACCAAATCCTCATACTCTGCTTTCTGGAGTCCCACCATCTGCAAAATTCTTCACAGTTATTGACCTAGCAAATGCTTTTTTCAGTGTCCCACTGGACCCATCCTGCCAATATCTGTTTGCTTTCACTCATGAGATGCAACAGTATACCTGGACTGTCATGCCCCAAGGGGCACAAAATTCACCAAGTCAATTTGCAAAGGCCATGGCCACCATCCTTGACCCATGGCAAGCCGAGCACCCAGAAGTTGTTCTGCTTCAGTATGTGGATGATTTGCTGCTCTGTGGAGATGACATACCCACCACCGAAGAGTGCTCAATTAGTCTGCTTTGTTATTTGGCAGAACAAGGATGCAAAGCTTCGCTCATCAAGCTACAGTTCTGCCAACCTTCAGTAATTTTCCTTGGACACTGCCTATCTCAAGGTACCAGACATCTTACTCGGGACCGGGTAAGAGCTGTGCTGGATATTCCGCCTCCAAGGACTTCTAAGTCTCTTCATGCCTTCCTAGGCCTCATTTCCTACTGCAGAGCATGGATCCCAGAAGCCTCTCTGCTCATGCAACCTCTCTATGACGCACTTAAGTCTGACCCTTTCTGTTTAACTAAAGAAGCTATGGACAATTTTACTGCTCTCAAACGAGCCATTGCTTCTGCTCCTGCCTTGGGCCTCCCTGACTACTCCAAAACTTTCAAATTGTTTGTCTCTGAAAGACAAGGCCACGCAACAGGAGTGCTCACCCAAACTAATGACTTAAGAGGCCGCCAGAGGCCTATTGGATATTTCTCATGTCAACTGGACATTGTGGCCAGAGGAACTCCTTCCTGCCTCAGGGCTGTTTTTGCTGCGAGAGAACTCATAGAGAAGACCTCAGACCTGGTCCTTGGCCACCCTCTGGTTGTTTTGGCCCCTCATGACATCTCTGCCATCATCAACCAAGTCCAGCTCAAGCACGTGTCTCCAGCCAGACACCTGCGCTTACAGTGTCATCTTCTTTTGCCTGACAACATTTCCATCCAAAGATGTCAGGTGCTTAATCCGTCCACTCTTCTTCCACTCCCTGAGGGGGGTATCTATTATGGATTTATCACGGATGAAACCTACATTCACCTGCTCTGTGGATGTATTAAGAAAGTCATGCATCCACATTTGACATTTTATGAAGGTGAAAAACCTCTCTGTGAAGGCCCAGATCACGCCTTCTGCACCACGTGGTACAAACCAAACATTACCCCTGAACCTTGCTATGAAGATGAGCTTTACCACCGGACCGATGTAAAGCTTACTGCACAAGACTTCTATTGTGACTCTGACGGCAATAGTATGGTCTTGATCCAGCTACCTCAACAACTTAACTACCTTTACCGTCATTGGGATACTGCTATCCCACATATTCCTGTTACCAAGTTGAAGACAAGGTCATGGAATGATCTTGGGCCCATGGCAAAACTATGGGCCACCATGACTGAAGAACAGCTACAGGAAAATGGTATTGTCAAATACCCAACAACTGACCTTCTAGAAGCATGGCCACGCCATTTCCTGGAAAAGGAATTTCAAGATCTGGTCATAAAGAATGATTATGACCCAGAAACACCTCATGACTGTTTTGAACAGATGAAAATGGAAACAGTGCACTTACCAACTGTGCATGAGAACCCATTACCAGATCCGGATTTTACCCTGTTTGTGGACGGATCGAGATATGCCGATGAAGGAGGAACATATCATACAGGATATGCCGTAACCACAACAGATGAAGTTATTAAATCATCATCCTTACCACCAGCAATGTCTGCACAAGAAGCTGAATTACAGGCTCTGACTTCAGCCTGCAAAATTTCCGAAGGAAAACGTGCCAACATCTATACAGATTCAAGATACGCTCTAGGCGTGGCACATGACTTCGGCCTAATTTGGAAGACTAGAGGATTTCTTACCACCGCCGGTACACCAGTCAAACACAGCACTGCAATCAAGGAGCTAATGGATGCCCTCCTACTCCCCAAAGAAGTGGCCGTTTTGAAAGTAAAGGCCCATGGGAAATTGGATACAGATGAAGCAAAGGGCAACCATTTGGCTGATCAGGCTGCTAAGTTAGCGGCCAGGGATTTGCAGGAAGTGGATGAAGAAGTGTCCGGACAAGAAGAAGAAGTCCCTATTTTTGCCCTGCAAACTCTTCCTACTGATTTGCGAATTTTACAAGAACAGCAAGCTGCAGTCACTCCTGAAGAAGTCCAGAAATGGAAAAAGAAAGGAGCTGTCCAAAAGGACGGAATATATTACAACAACTTCAAATTTTGTCTTCCCAGAAATTTGTATCCAGCAGTTGTCCAATGGGCACATGGGCCTGCACACCTGTCAAAAGAATTGATGGCCGCCCTCATACAGAAGTATTATGAAGCACCTGGAATCACAACATTGATCAATAGCTTCTGCAAGGCCTGTGTCATTTGTGCAAAATGCAATCCAGGAAAACCGGTTAAAGTACCTGCGAAACACCTGGCAAAGCCCATGTACCCCTTCCAGCGGATTCAAATTGACCACATCCAAATGCCCAAGAGTGGGCCCCATGAATATGCACTAGTAATAGTGGACATGTTCTCAGGCTGGCCAGAAGCCTACCCAGTGGCCAATATCACTGCAAAAACAACCGCAAAGCGCCTACTTACAGATATTGTATGTAGATTCGGACTCCCAGAAGTTATTGAGAGTGATCAAGGCCCAGCCTTTACAGCAACTGTGACTAAAGAAATTTGGACTGCTCTAGGGGTGACTCTAGCCTTCCACACCCCTTACCACCCACAAAGTAGTGGTAAAGTGGAGCGCATGAATGGCACCCTAAAAACTAGAATGTTAAAAATGTCACAAGAAACAAAGATGCCCTGGCCAGAAAGCCTACCAATAGCTCTATTTAGTGTTAGGCACACACCTAGAGGGAAGCATTCACTGTCCCCATATGAGGTTCTATTTGGGACAGCACCCAGACTAGGTTGTTACTATCCGCAGCAGTTGCAACTCCAATCAGATGTTTTAGTAGACTATGTAACTGAACTTGCAAATGTCCTAAACAAAATACATGCCCAAGTTTTCTCTTCAATTCCAGATCCCGAATTGGATACAGGTTCCCATAACCTACTTCCCGGAGATTGGGTCCTGGTCAAGAAGTTTGTGCGGAAAAATACCCTGGAACCAAGATTTGACGGTCCATTCCAAGTTCTCCTGATTACCGCAACCTCCGTCAAATTGGCCGGTAGGCCAAATTGGATCCACGCTTCCCACTGCAAGAAATCTCCTGCCCCAGAGGAAGCGAATATCACACAAACATGTATCTCTGGTACATCTTCTCCTTAATTAGCCTTATGAAGGCCCAGCAAGTAGCCATTACCAAAGACATTAGTGGGTACACCTTCTGGTATAATTCATCATGCACCCAGGTGGCTACTTATACCTTTGACTACTGTGATATTGTAGAATGCCCATTTCCCACACCACAAATCCAGAGCATCTATAGAGATATCCCTCATTCGAAAGACCCATATGTTTGTGTAGTTGACAAACAATGGGGGCACAATTGTGATCACTGGGGGGCGGCGGGATGGAATGCCGGGCCTGCCTGGGGTTACAAACCAAAAAGTGCCGTAGCTAAAGTAGATGATCATGGTAGATCGCTTCTCCAGAGAATGACTTTGAGAAAGCCTGGGGGGAGCACACCAATGAAATTAATCCTTAACATTGAGCGCCCAAGCCCAACAGATGCAGACCAGTATGTGATGGGAATGTACTGGAAAAAGGGTTCCTACCAGAAATTAGGGCATTTCTACCTCAAAGATATGTGCAACTCTTCTGAGTGGCAAGGGGCCACCCATATGGTCCCTAACCCATTAAAACCCCATATCCAGACCTTTCAGGACATGATGGCCATTGCTAACCCCACTTTTGAAGATACCATGGCCGCTGAAACAGGTTTTAATGATGTAAATTTATGGTTAGAATGGATGAAATATAATGCTAATAAACATAATAGAACCGCATGTTATGTGTGTGGAGGTGCCCGGCCTCACCTGGGTACCGTACCTTTAATCCTACCCGTAGATATAGAAGAATGTGTTTTAAGCCTTTTTGCCTATCACTATAATTTTAACAGGTCCATATGTATTGCATGGACAAAGGAGTATCCTCTTCTAGCCAAAGACGTCAAACCCCCTGATGGTATTACCGTATATAAAGGTAATTACACTTGCTATGCCATGTACGATGGTATTGGTAAATTTGTAGGTAACTTTTCCAAAGGCTATTGTGCTACATACAGAACTGTCCCTGTACGTTTGCTGCAACATCACACTAGGTCACTAGGAGACATTTATTGGTTGTGTGGGGATTTACAGCTAAGATCCAGAATGGACACAGAATGGTGGGGAGAGTGTACTTTGACTAAGGCCATTATGCCTATACATATTATTTCTGACACACACCTCAACACCCATGAGTTCAGCCACACTAAGGTTAAACGTGACGCCCCAGTGAAAGGAAGTTTTGATCCTCATGTATATATTGATGCCATTGGAGTGCCCAGGGGGGTGCCCAATGAGTTTAAAGCTAGGGATGAAGTTGCTGCAGGATTTGAATCAATTTTTACCATAGTTACCGCAAACAAGAATCTAAATTGGATAAATTACATTTATTATAATCAACAGCGTTTTGTCAATTACACCAGAGACGCCCTCCAGGGATTGGCCGAACAGTTACAGGCCACATCCCAAATGACTTTTCAGAATAGGATGGCCCTAGATATGATCTTAGCCGAAAAAGGAGGGGTTTGTAAGATTTTGCCCGACACCATGACATGTTGTACCTACATCCCAGAAAACACAGGCCCTAATGGTAAAGTCACACTAGCTATAGAAAAATTAAATGACTTGTCTGAAGAGTTAAAAAGGAATTCTGGGATAAAAGATCCCTGGGAAAGATGGTTTGGTTGGATGACAGGATGGCAAAAGGCTTTAATGCAGATTGGTATGGCTATACTAATTTTTCTTTTTATTTTTGCTCTTCTCTTTTGTTGTGTCCTCCCATGTCTGAGAAAATCCCTCATGAAGACTGTTGACCAAGCGGCACCCGCTTTTACCCATCTCGAAGTTGATGACCAAGAATCTCAAGACATCAACTCACCCTGTCTGCCGCTGCAAACATTCCCTTTTGTCGATAAAGTGCAGGAATTCTAGGAAGGGACTAGATTAGGGACAGCATCTGTCAGTGAATGGTAAAGGCCCCATGTGGAGAAGTGGTGGGTTAGCTGCCATGGGATACCCTTGGGTGTGAAGCGTTCGAGAGCCATACTGACGGATGGTTAGCCTATTAGGGTCAGATCTAGGGACAGCCTTGCACTTTGCATTAACATCTAGCTAGCGGCCACGGGGTTTCTGTGCCTTTGGGTTAACACGTCTTCTGATACTAACATAATAAAGTTTTATCTCTTAGAATCTAACATTTCATAGGGGGGACTGATGTGGAATTATTAAAAATCTTTATTGTACTTGTATTGAATTATTGTACTAACTCCATTTTAACTTTATACTGTGACTTCGTCCTCCATTTTGTCCTCCTAACCTGACTTCTTCAATCCTCCATTTTGTCCTCATGACTTAACTTGTTCATTTTAAAACTACATTACGTGACTGAACTTCTCAACCCAATTAATACAGTAGACAAAGACCGTGTTTCCTTCAAGGACAAGTACCAGGAGGTGCTGGCTACTCCTTAAGACTTGCTGGCTACTCCTTAAGAGCTTGTAAGATAGTATAGTTTGAAGGCCACAGAACACAGTAGTAATGAAATGTTCTATTCATAAGAGACCTTGCACCTGGACATAAAGCCTGATATCACTGACCGTGTAAAATGACGCTTAGGACCCCCTTGTCCCCCACCCGTGTCCAGAATAATCCCACCTCTGATGGGTGGGCACGGGACTAACCTCTTAATTTTACTAACCAATAGGTAAGACACTAACTCCGTCACTTAACAATTAATCCAATTGATGATGTTTATTTGCTGATATTCTAATAATCAATGATGACGCAAAATGCCTCTTAAAAGGGCCTGCGCGCCCGCTTTTACTTCACTTGCCAATAAACTTTCTCGAAGTTATTTTAACCTGAACCTCGTGTGTCAGACTTAATTACTTCAGCGTATATACGCAATTTAATTTTATTGATTTGGACAGGAACAGATAGACTTTAAACATTTTGGTTTACTTTCAAAAAGTACCATAACAGTTCATACAACACTCCAAAAGGTCTTTTCATTTCAGATCCCCTTAACTGGGAGGTAGGGTGTAGTAGTCTAGCCTAGCTCCATGTATACTGTCTATATACCATGTATAGGGTATTATACAGACACCGCGCCAGTCACTCCATGTATACTGTCTATATACCATGTATAGGGTATTATACAGACACAGTGCCAGTCACTCCATGTATACTGTCTGTATACCATGTATAGGGTATTATACAGACACAGTGCCAGTCACTCCATGTATACTGTCTGTATACCATGTATAGGGTATTATACAGACACAGTGCCAGTCACTCCATGTATACTGTCTGTATACCATGTATAGGGTATTCTACAGACACAGTGCCAGTCACTCCATGTATACTGTCTGTATACCATGTATAGGGTATTATACAGACACAGTGCCAGTCAGTCCATGTATACTGTCTGTATACCATGTATAGGGTATTATACAGACACAGTGCCAGTCACTCCATGTATACTGTCTGTATACCATGTATGGGGTATTATACAGACACAGTGCCAGTCACTCCATGTATACTGTCTGTATACCATGTATAGGGTATTATACAGACACAGTGCCAGTCACTCCATGTATACTGTCTATATACCATGTATAGGGTATTATACAGACACAGTGCCAGTCACTCCATGTATACTGTCTGTATACCATGTATAGGGTATTCTACAGACACAGTGCCAGTCACTCCATGTATACTGTCTGTATACCATGTATGGGGTATTATACAGACACAGTGCCAGTCACTCCATGTATACTGTCTGTATACCATGTATGGGGTATTATACAGACACAGCGCCAGTCACTCCATGTATACTGTCTATATACCATGTATAGGGTATTATACAGACACAGTGCCAGTCACTCCATGTATACTGTCTATATACCATGTATGGGGTATTATACAGACACAGTGCCAGTCACTCCATGTATACTGTCTGTATACCATGTATGGGGTATTATACAGACACAGCGCCAGTCACTCCATGTATACTGTCTATATACCATGTATAGGGTATTATACAGACACAGTGCCAGTCACTCCATGTATACTGTCTGTATACCATGTATAGGGTATTCTACAGACACAGTGCCAGTCACTCCATGTATACTGTCTGTATACCATGTATAGGGTATTATACAGACACAGTGCCAGTCACTCCATGTATACTGTCTGTATACCATGTATAGGGTATTATACAGACACAGTGCCAGTCACTCCATGTATACTGTCTGTATACCATGTATGGGGTATTATACAGACACAGTGCCAGTCACTCCATGTATACTGTCTATATACCATGTATGGGGTATTATACAGACACAGTGCCAGTCACTCCATGTATACTGTCTATATACCATGTATAGGGTATTATACAGACACAGTGCCAGTCACTCCATGTATACTGTCTATATACCATGTATAGGGTATTATACAGACACAGTGCCAGTCACTCCATGTATACTGTCTGTATACCATGTATAGGGTATTATACAGACACAGTGCCAGTCACTCCATGTATACTGTCTGTATACCAGGTATGGGGTATGATAGAGCCCTGTGCCCGTTACCATGGTTACCATAGATCATGCCAGTCTCGTGCCCCCTGATATACTCACAATGTGTATCGCACGTGGAGCTTCCTGTGACCTCTGACCTGGTAGACCGGAAGTTGTGACCCACAGTTAAAGGGCTCGTTCTCTCCGTGTCCGGTGCTCTCCCCCCCCGCGCTCCGTGTGTCCCCGGTCCGGTGCTGCTGTCG